>NC_050532.1:15341663-15345033 GCF_002922805.2 Oryzias melastigma
AAAAAAAAACCCAAGCCAAAATGACTCTTTGACTGTTAAAGGTTGCCGACCCCTGCTATAGGGGTTACAAGATTATACAGCACACCATCAATGAATGGTCTGTTGACCTCATGTCATTTATAAAGCACACCGAACTAGAGTAGAAGATGCATTAAACAAGAGAAAAGAGTCTGAAAATAAGCCTGTCAGTCAGACTTTATCAACTGCGTTCATAGTAATTCTAGAACTTGTTTGTGACATGCTACACGTTAGTCATGTTAGCATATTCGCAATACCTGCAACTCCAATCCTTGTTTGCCACTTTAAAAAAAAAAAAAGACTGATATCTCGAAAAAAACGTTACTTTATAGTCCAGAAAAAATAGTCGGTCAAAAATCCCTGCAAGAGTTACTGTTTTGATGGTCTGTTGTTTTTTTTTTCTTTGTCTTTTTCTGGTAAATTCATTCCAACATTTGAGCTGAGTATTAAAAACTTCCTAATTTAATGCAGAAAGTATGTGAAAGAAAAGCCACAAGTGTCTACTGTGAAAGCATTCTGTTTTTTGAATGCCTTTAACCATTTCTTCATTTCAGGTTGAATTACTGACACACAGTTGGCTCCAGTTATTAAAGTCTGCTTTAGAAGGCAGTTAAATAAGCACTGTGTCATTATGACTAACCTGACGGAGCCCGTGTGTGTTGGATGTGCGCGCACTGCCGTAAATACAGGCTGCGAGTAAGTGTCTCTCCTCGGATGAGTGTTTGTTCTGTAGCTGCCTGAGAGGCTGGGGGTCAGCAAAGCGAACTGGCCTGCTATTGTTTAAAGGAAATCGCATCTCACGCATGACTGTGGGATGATTATTTGGGTTGATGGAACATCAGCGAGACACACATAAGGACACAGGAAACACACACTGAGGAATGAAGACACATACGAGGCATGCTGGGAACAGTGCATGACAGGAGAGTGTGTGATGTAAATATCATTTGAACAGCATCAAAATTGCTTCAGCCAACAGCCACCTAGTGTTTTGTGACAAGCACTTGCTGTCTGCATGGCATGACTTTTTTTTTTTTTGATATGCAGGCTGACAGCAGCACTGCAGAATATACTTGTGTATTTCCCTGCTGCACGTTCAATTCTTTAATTTCATGGTTTACCAGGATTTATTCTGCAAACATGATTGGACATTCTTAGCAGAAAATGTGAGAAGTGTATCAATTCCCTCATGACTTAGCATTCTTTTAGATCAAATCTAATTCCGAAGTGGTCAGCTGCTGGTGTCTGTGTCTGCATGTCAATAATTTGAATCCAATTTGTTTCCTGAGGATGGAGTTGTGTCTTTCAAAAACTGCAATCTGAGTTGCAGACAGTCAAAGCTTGACTCAAAGCTCAGACTTTGACAGAAAAAAGCTCGAGGCTAGACAGTGTAAAGCCAATAAGAATGCAGAACATGTTCATATGCAGCTTCATAAAAAAATCACAGTTGTTTCATTTCATGCATCAGAATTGAATCACCAAATGCCTAAGGTGCTTGTCAGATTTAAAAGAATATATATATTTATGTATATATTACATTTTTGTAAACACAAATACAACCTCAACAATAGATGACTGCAGAATCCTAAAAAAAAATTAAATCCCACTCCAATCATATTTTGAGCTATTTTAAAAGCATTTCCAATGGTCTTTTAATTATGATTAAGTTGTTTAGGAATAATAATAAATAAAACTGAGCTGTTTTCTAGGACATAGTTTCTGTAGAGGAGCAGTAATTCATTCGAAATTCACCTCTGATTTGTGGGCGGGACTGTTGGCAAGAAGCAACCCCACGCCCCCCTTCCCCTCCCCATTGTGGAGTGGACCGAGGAGTTTGTAGCCTGGAACAGGGTATTTGCTAAATCACAAATAAGCTATTTTTCAAGCAGCATTTTTGTCGTCTCTCCTGATTCACAACTATTTGAATATGGAAATACAAATAAATCCAGTGTTGATCGTAGTTTTCTTTAAAAAATATGAGAAAAATGCCACAAGAACATTTTAAAAGCACCAAAAACACGATTTTCTTCAGAATTGGTCTGTAACGAAATGAAGAAACAGTGTGATTTAAAACTCTAATGAATGTGTTATCCTCAAAAGAACAGTACTTTTCCCCAAAAGTGCATTCTTCAGAAAGATTTTGTTGCTCGTATCCCCCTGTTGCTTTTCAGAAAAAAAGACTGCACTATAAATGCACCAGAAACTCAAATCTAAAATATTTTTTGCTTGTTGTGAAGAAAGGGTTTTCAAATAAGATCCTTTCGAAAGGGGTTTCTGCCAACACTTAATGAAATTACACTTTGTGCCAACAAGCAGCAGTAATTGTTCCTGCACCCAATATTCCTCAAATAACTCAAGCCTAAACGGTTAACCTGGATATTTTTAAACATGACTTTTTTTCAAAATAAGTCTCACACTTAAGCTAAAAATCCAAGTAAAGTCTTTAATATTGATGCTGAGGCACCATGAAATCTTCCTTCTCCCTTTTCTACATTTTATGCACTGTAATAACTCAGATGTGATTATTAGGAAGGAAGCAACACATAATAGTGACAATCCTAAACATGATCCCTTGATGATCTCCTCTGCTATGACTGAAAGTGAGGCTGTTGAACTGTGCAGACCTATAGTTCATATAGTTACAATATGTTACAGTATGTAAAGTGTAAATGGAAATATAAAGTCAGTTAAAATCCCGCTAGCTGTCACACACCTAGATAAGTGACATTTGTTCTCTTCATTTGACCAGTCCTCTGTGGGAGTGGTGAGCTGCAGACACCATGGGGGACCATTAGGTGGTTTAATCCCAGAATCTAACCTCAATGCCGAGGCAGGGAGGCGCTGGGTCCAATTTCAAGAATTGTTGGCACAACTCGGCCTGGATTCGAACTTATGACATTCTAGTCTGAGGGTGGACACTTTATCACAAGGCCATTGAGCTGGTGTTTCCCTTTTATTACAAAATTTGTAAAGATAGATCAGTTTTCAAAGGGTTTAAACCTTTTTTAGAGTGTGGAACCATGGTGCTGCTGTCAGTTTGATTTCTCAGGATGAAAATGTGACAGGTTAAAAAAACACATTTATTTCCTCCACTGCTCTCCAGTAAAATTATATCTAACTATCTTGATTTGGTTTAAACCATTCTCAGTATCTTTTTTTAAAGCAACACCCACTTTAATGATACATTCAATTTAAGAATTTGACATAGTTTAACAGTGGCAAAAATTAAAAATTATTTAACATTGACAAAAAAATATATATTTTGAAATTTTCATTTTTTAGAGCATATTTTTAGTTATTTGTTATGTATCTGATGTCTTTAATAGAGCTAGGATAAGGTAATTTCCCATTT
>NC_050532.1:15345352-15346632 GCF_002922805.2 Oryzias melastigma
TCTCAGTATCTTTTTTTAAAGCAACACCCACTTTAATGATACATTCAATTTAAGAATTTGACATAGTTTAACAGTGGCAAAAATTAAAAATTATTTATTTAACATTGACAAAAAAATATATATTTTGAAATTTTCATTTTTTAGAGCATATTTTTAGTTATTTATTATGTATCTGATGTCTTTAATAGAGCTAGGATAAGGTCATTTCCCATTTGTGATAGTAATAAAGTTTTAAGCATTTAACAATCAGGAAAAAGATATCTTGGTCTTTGTGCACTCAGAAATGCACCTGTTGCTTATTGCCGGTCATGATTGTGTGTTCCTATGCACAGTTTTGCTGCTCCTGGAGCTGTTTTGTTGGAATATGAACTGTGCTAAACTAAATGGCAGCTGCAGCACTGATTTGATCAGTGATTTTGGAGTCTTTCTTGGTCCAAGTAAACTAACCAAAGAATAGAAAGACTCCAAAACCAATTTTTTTAACTAAAAGTAGACCAATAATAACTGATTAACTGTGCGCCAAAATGTAAAATAATACTAGATTTTATGTGAAAATTTGCCAAACTGTTAGAATTTGGCTTAAGAGTCTCAAAAATAATCATGGGAACTAGTTTTCAGGTTGGCAACCACGGCGACACTCCATGTAGCCACCAATAGTGGTTTCTTTTCAGTGTTTGTGTGAATTGAACAAAGAAACCACAGCTTTAATAATTCAAAGCAGAAACGCTGCAAGGCTTTTTGCAAAACCGAGGCTTTTTAGAGTCTGAGAGCTGAATGGAAAGAAGACTGTCAGTGTTCGAGGAATATGAGCGCACCGCTCACTGTCCTGTTCTGCAGGGTTTTTCTCCCATAAACACAAAGCCATAAAGTTAGATGCACACGTGTCCTTAACCTGAACCCTGCTCCCATTGCACATTCAAGTCCGTTTTAGCAAATTAGCCGCATTAGAAATACTAATGCAATTCCCACTGCTCCTCCCACTGGGACTTTACAGTGATAATACATGTACCCCGAGGAAAGGGGATCAAAGACAAGACTTTTGAGCGTTGTATTTGATCTATGATAACATTCTACCATGTTGTGTTTGATCTGTGACACACGTGGCAACAGAAAAGAATTTTTAATCAAAGTATGAAGGCCGCTCACCCACACAACTTCAGATTTGACAGTGAAGATTTATGTGTAACGTGCCCGACACAAAAATAACACAATAAAACAGCTGTTTTTCTAAATCCCTTGAATTTTCTGACTTTCTCCACATGATTAAAATAACATTTTTT
>NC_050532.1:15346766-15351287 GCF_002922805.2 Oryzias melastigma
CACAATAAAACAGCTGTTTTTTTAAATCAAACCGACAATTTTCTGACTTTCTCCACACAATTAAAATAACATTTTTTGCTTTCAAATGTAAATTTTATATGCTAATCACATTTTTAATTAGGTTTTAGTGTCTCTGAGGGTCTAATCCAGACGCCGTGTCATAACCCTGGCTCTCTAAGAAGAGAAAGAATTCCCCCGCACATAAAAGAAAAAAAACGTACTGCACTGTACAGCTAGTACAAAGAAAATTGAAAGGAAAGTCCATGAGAGCGGGATCTCTCCTCCATGGATGGCTGGATGTGCACTTGGAGACGTGGGTGGGAAGAGGCAGTGGAGGCTGCACGGACAGATTTGCCAAGTGTGGTGTCAGTTTAGCTCCAAGCTTCATAGGTTTTCCACAGGGAGAGCGGCCAAAGGCCAGCTTGTAAACACCGAAAGTGAAACCTGACATCTATGCATGTGTTTGTGGAAGGCACACAACGGGAAGCCCCATTGACTTCCTCCCATTGGTCTTTTATTGGAGTTTTATGTAATAATATCATTTTTTGAAATACCTCAGATAGCTCAAAATGATCAAATCTGACTCTGTAACCTGTTAGTGGATCTTATGAATCTGAAGTGATCTAGGTTATTTAAAATGGGAATTTAAGAGAAAAGACACAGTAAAAACTGCACCTTAAAACCTTGTTTCAATAGAAATAATCTTAATTATTTCTGCCCTACACAGCAAATGATCTTATCAAGAATGTTTTTCAAAAGCAAAAAAATCTTAATTGAAAAAAAATTTCAGTGACTGGAATTTTTTTCTTAAAATGAATATTCTCAGTATGACCATTTTTTTAAGCCAATTTGCAAATTTTTGTGCTTGTTTAAAGACATTTTTTCAAAATTTTGTCATTTTTGACTTATTTCTAGGGGCCTGTTTTTGCACTGCACTTATTAAGAATATTTTTGGGGTCTGTAAAACCACAAAAGCTTGTTCTATCCAGAGTAACATTTTTGTGCAGATTGTTCTGATTTTTTACATTTTGTTTGCCTAAAATGAATTTCTTTAGAGTGGTCAAACAGTGTCTGGTCTAGAGCAGGGGTGGGCAAACTACAGCCCGGGGGCCGTATTCGGCTTTTTAAACCAATTCATCTGGCCCGCCACACTGCAATAAATTAAATTGATAATTCATATTAATGTTTTATAACTCCCTATCATTTTGGTGAGTCCCCTTAGGTGGTGCACCACACATAAACCTCCTTGTGTTTAGGTGCAGAAAGTTATTTTGCATTCAGGTTGTGTTGGAAGATTTGTTTTTCTCACGTTCATGTGTTTTTCAAGTCAGCCAGTCATTTTTCTGATCATTCCAACATAACAAACACTTTTCTGTGTTTTTCAATGAAAGACATCGACCAATTGGTGCAAATGGCAATAAAATAGGAACAACGAAAAACAGTTTTTAAATAAAAAAAAAAAATGATTTTTTTTTTTTCAAGATTCATGTTGTTTCTTTCTTATATGAGGTCACTTATCAAAACACTTCAAGCATCTGATCCGGTCCATTTGTCAAGTTGTAGAACCCTTTGTGAAAAACAATATAAGATAAAACAGTATCTTGAATATTGTGACCCACGAGTCAAAAAGTTTGCCCACCCCTGGTTTAGACCCATTTGTAACAAACGTCCATAAGATTGGTATCATTTTGGTCTTGTTACGTACCGTTTTGGATTAACTGTCAGGAGTCAGAGCTCTGTCTCCCCCTCTGGTCACCAGAAGGATCCATCTCCAGAGTACTGAAGACACTACATCTCCCAGCAGCCCCAGCGCACACTCCCCAGATGTCGCTCAGCTGACTCTCATTTTAAATCACCCTCAGGACACTTAAGCACTGCACAGAGCCTCACTCAGTGTGAAGTATTGTTTCTGCCACTCTGCTTGTTTTACTGAGTGGTTCATCTGGACCTTATCTTCTGATTTCCTGACCCTATTTTGTCTGTTTTCCTCCCACCTGCCCCGAGTCTCACCTGGATCCTGACTTCTCTAGTTTCCTCTCCAATGCCGCCATGGTCGTTGCTGACTTCTGCCTCCCTGACCCTGATTTAGATTTGTGGACTTTTAGCTTGTAAATCTGTTGCAACTGGAACAAGGAATCTGCCTGAATGGTGACAGAAACTGGCCTTAACCATGCATATTTAAAGCTTGTAAAACACGTGAAATATAATGGAGTTTGGTCTGAAGAAGCTACATTCACGCTGGGCATGTGACGTGCATTCAAGAACATGTTAAATGTGCACTCTTGAACATGTGTTTATCATATAGTGTCCACACTGGACAAGGTTGGAGGGGACTCTTCATTTTCTTTTGCTACAGTTCACTAGCGCATGTCTGCCACCTATAGCTTGAAGAAGTTTGGTGCCAAAAGTCGAAGCGGTGCTAATCTTGCAAATTCTGGACAGGCACAAACCACAATTAATTTCTCCACCATGATCAATTTTCAAATGGTTGGCCCTTGTGTTAATTAAAGGGGACACCATCCATGTGTCACTACCAAATCCGAGTCCCTGATTGGTCCAAGTTTGACCTGATTTGACTTGCAATGTGCATCCAGCCACTGCAGAAACTTACGTGAGTGTGAGATTTTTGAAGGTGTAAGCCCAAAAAGTGCATATACTTGTGTTCACGTAGACTTTTCATCAGAAGTGGTTCCCTTTAATTTGAGTTTCAGAGTGCATGCTTCAAACAAAATTGTAGGAGAAAGAACAAAAGAAAGTCCTAGATAAAAACTTATTTTTTAATCTTTTAAAATTCTTGTTAAGACTTAAACATACACAAAAAAAGCATTGGGTGTGCATTCAGGGTATATGCGGGGCAAAAATGTGCAGCCTGTGTTCATCAAACAGCATTTTTTCTGACTGTCTCCGGGGAGTCGATGTCTTTCTATTAGTGGATGTAGAATGAGCAGCAGAGGGAGGTATTCTTGTAGCACCAATTAAGACTTTCATTAACTCTCAGCCACACATTCGCTGACACACACACGCACACACATTCACATTCACAGGCACTGTGCAAACGTACGTGCACGCAGAGTATTAAACACTTTTAATTTAACAGTCTGTGAGTCTCTGTTTCTCTTTCTGTCTGGCACCTGTTGTCACAGAGGAGGGACTGTGAGGAGACTCTTTCATCTTTTGCTCTCAGCCCTCCTCTCGCTCCACGATTAAGTGAACACCAACAATAGCTGGTGCATTTGTCTGTTTATGGACACGGCAGCTTCAAGATCTTCAGGTGTTGAAGTCATGTTCACAAACTTGTGTTCACACCGAAGAAGTTTGATCCAGATTTTAGGCTGCTCTGCATTCCTTTTTTTTGTTTTTAGATTAGACTAGATTAGACTTAAAAAATAGATTGCCTGAACAGGATTGGGAGGAAGTGGATTTATTTAATCCCACCTCAGGATTTGTGAGGTCTTTTGTGTTTTTTCAGTGTGGTCTAACAGTAATAATTTACATCTAAAATTTTAGGTCAGTTTTTGTCCCTTGAAATAAAAGGCTCCAATGAAAATGTTTTTTAACATGTTCTTATGGCATTTTTTTTTTATTGTCGAGGACATATATAAAGAAAATTCAGATTTTAATTGCATTTCTGGGTATTTATTTATTTAAATTGTTGTGAATACAGAGGAGACAAAAAATGTGACCTGGAAGCCACTATGGCAAACAACAAATTCCCCACATTCTCATTATAGACGACTAGATCCATGTACATCTTCGTCTTCCTCGTCCAATCTGGAATCTGGCTTAAAACTGTTCAAGTGGATAGTGTGTAAACGGATGGATGATGGGAAGGGCGCACTGCAGGTTTACTCTGCACCAGTGGTCCCGCCCACAATTATTACAATTCTGCAGAAACTAGGTCCTCGAAAAAGATTTTTTGAATTTGGCCAAAAACGGCATATTGGAGCGCTTTTACAATAGATCAAAAGGAGTGGGACTTAAACAGATTTCCTCACTGCAAATAGGAAGTTTGCAAACAAATTTACAAAATTTTCATTTAACTCTGATAAATGTGCCAAAAGTGAATTTTGCAGACCTGTTTTCAGCTCAACAACAGCTAGCTAGTTTGCAGATTTTCACCCTGAGCGCTGTCTCTCCATTTCCTGTGTCCATCTGCTCCCTTTTCCACCAGATGCAACCGACTTTTTTAAGTCGAGCCAAACAGCATCTGAGCAGGCAGCAACAGTAGCAGGCACAGATCCTGTTTGGAGCTTTTCTCTTGTGCCCGCAGAAATTCTGAATTTCCAGAAGCTTCCTTTTGCACATTTCAACTCTTTTTGTAGCCTCTGCACTCAACAGTGCGTTGGCCAATCACATCGATCGTTTGCAATGACGCAGATCTGTTATTTGTGAAGTTTCAATGCAAAATTTACTGTGAAGGTTTCAAAAAAATCTTTGAAATGTTTCCTTTACAACGTTAAAATAATACTGACACCAAATTTTTTTAATAGTTTTTGGGAGTTCTGCCTATTTTAAGTCATT
>NC_050532.1:15353298-15385570 GCF_002922805.2 Oryzias melastigma
CGACGGCGACTGTATCACAAAGAAATTAGTGATTAAATTGGCTTCATTTGGTTGGAGCTTTTATATATGGATGATGTCACACTTGCTCAGTCCAATTTTTATATACAGTCTATAGTCAATGAGTCTGTGATGTCCTCTTATTGGACTTTTTGTCACTAAATTATACACTCCAAGTAGTTTTTCCAGACTGAATGTAACAACACACACACATCTCAATGCGTCAGTGCAGCAATCAGACAAAACATCTGATTTGGTTACAATGTTGAGGTTGCAACCTTCCTCTTTTTAAAGTGGCAGCACTAAGAAAGTAATTATCAGTGCCATTATTTCTTCCGTGGTCATTTCAATGTGAACTATTGCTAAATTTCACGTCTTTTAATACATCCATCAGCTTTTTACTAATGAAGGGCAATACTTTCCTTGCAACAACCGAGTGGATCAACCGCATAAAGGAGAATGTCTTCCATCCGTCCTGATTTTCTGCTTTGTGACCAATTCAGCCTCTCGCTGTAGATCTTCTAGGAAAATCTTGACCTTTCAAGGAGCAATCATTGTTTGATAATGAGGAACTAAGTTCTTACTCTCATACCAGCGTTCGATAAGAGCGGTGGGATTTACCCTGATTTCTCGCAAGACTCAGAGGAGTCTTTCATACTGTGAAATTTATGCTGGTCAAACAGAAAAAAAACACACCAACATTTATAGGAATCCTTCAGTCTGTGCAGCTCGAGGCCAAAGCAGGCAGAGAAAACCCCTCCATCACTCGGAACTTCATTTACTTTTATCACCACATATTAGATGGCCTTAGTCGGGAGTCAATGCAGATCTCTCAGGGTGTAATAACATTTCAGCATTTTAATAACTCACACTAATAACTCTAATAACGGCTTCCAAGATCTTTCAAAAGCTTTATCATCTGTATGAATATTCAGTTAATTATGGGGAGGGTGCTGTTAAACAAAGTGTGCAATGATTAGTTAAATATTAATTGGTTTTCTCCATGTATCAAATAACGTGCTTTGCACATTAAAAAAATAAAATACTAACAAAAAAATATTTTAAAGAAGTCCTATTTTGGCTGTGGACCTCGCCTCTGGCTCATCTCTTTTTTTTAGGAGTTTTTCCTCACCAAGAAGGAGAGTCTAAGGCCAGAAATGCCCAGTTTAGACTATTAAGTTTAGTGTAGCAACTAGCTTTTGTTTATATTTTGTGTTTCTGAACAATTACCAGTGTGAAGCAACTCTATTAGGCTATTTATATAAAACTAAATTGAATTGTCATTCAATTAAAAATATGATTTAAAAAAATGACTCAATTCTTGCAAGACTTTAAGACATCTCTTCTAAACACTATAATAATACTACCACCACCGTGCTTTAGTGTGGGTACACCTTTTTCAAGATCGGGGCAAAGAAATCTGACATTTGTCCACCACTCTGCATTGAACAAGATAGTCATTTTTTCTCAGCTGTAAACATTTTTTTAAGTGAATTGCTTTAAATAAAAGCGACTGATAGCAGGAAATATAAATGTGCAAGTTGTTCATAATGTTCCAACATCTTAAAGGAATTATCATCAAATCTTCATTTTTGGTTTAATATATTTTCATGCTTTATTCATGTTGCCAAGCGATAAAATACATTTTTTGCATATTTTTTTTATAAAGATATATTTTCTAAAATAATATCCTTGATTTATTTCTTTTTCATTTACTTATATTTATAGGCCTGTCAGATAAAATCTGAAACATTTTTCAGGCTGCGAAACAGGGAAATGGAAAGATATTAAAAAGACGGAGTACTTTTTGCAAAAGAGCGTACACAATTGATGCTCAACAACTGGGATCTGACGATGATAAGACAAGGGAAGAATGGAGGAGAGAAGAATGCACATTTGCATACTGCAGCATGACGTTTTCCAAAGACTAAGTGCTTAATGAGATAAATATTTATTTGCACATGCTGCTTTTCCTCCGAAGTCATTCATCTTCCTAGTGCACAGACAGCAATCCAGGACAGGAAAAATCAGGAGCACCTTTCTGCTCCCTTTCGCTCTCATCTTGTCATTACTGGCACAGATAGAGTCACAACAGTCATTTGCAGCATGTGCACGAGCTTATATATATGTGTGTGCGAGTGTAGAGGGGTGACTCAGAATGGTTGCACATGTTGGTGAGGCAAAATAATTTTGTTCTCCCGGTCGAAGAGGGCATCAGCCTTCCAGCCAGGCTCCCCTTTGCTCTGCTGGAGAGTCCTCGCTATGTTGGAGTATCTGTGGGGATTCTTCCTCAAAGCAGAGCGAAGCTGCTTTTCTTTTTGTTCTTAGCAGGTTTGAAAATAAGTAAACTTTTTTGTCTGAAGAACCTGCAGGAGTTTGGATGCTTTATATTGTGGAAAAAGTGGGTTAAATATGAGAGTGAGATGCAGAGAGGGACTAATACTCAATAATCTCCACTCAGCAGCCTGCCCTCCTTAATTTTTTTGTCATACTAAGGTGTGTAACATCAATTTATGTCGTGAAGATCCAAAGAGGGGGGACTAATTCTGCATGGAAGGACACAGATAAGTGGATTTTGGTATGCATGCCGCTCATCACTGCTTCAGTTAATAATAAAGAACAAATATGCCCTTGATGTGTCCTTCTCATTGTGCCAAAATGTGCCAATTGTGCGCATTCATGACTGCAGGTGATAACCAAACATTAAACGGCATCTTTGTCACACATATTAACATCTTTATGGGCTGTGTTGTCAGCGTGCATGGCGTGCACTGGGGGGCACACGTGCCTGTAATATTGAGAGGTCCCTCATTAAGACGGGCAAACTGCAGAATAAAAGCTCTTGCCAGAGTAAACATGAAATACATGCTTCTCCTACAAGCTCGACAGGGGGGTTGATTTGCGCTATGCGTAAAGCTTTAGCGGAACATTGGCGATAAGGGCGCAAAAAAACATGGAATGAGACAGATTAGGAATAAGACGCGCATGGAGATAATCCCGTTATCTGCTGGACGTGAAATGCCAGCGTGAACGCGTCCACGGAGACCAATGAACTGAACGAATGGTGCAGATGTGTTTTTTTAGGCAGAGGAACCGGCAACGCGAGGTAAACACTAGTTGTTTTTGACCTTAAGAGACATCCACGCGCTTTACCGCAATGTCACCGATTCCGCGTGAAGGAACGGTCGCCCACGCGCGCCCCTTTGATTGCCCACGTTTTAATTGCAGAACACACAAGCAGGAAAAGAAAAGAAAATGAGGTTGCCGGTTTGAATCTCGCGTGGAGTTGCGTCTATAGGGCTGACATTCTTGAGGTGTGAGTGTACAGAGTGTACAGAGAGGAAAAGCAGGTGAACTAAGTGACATTGTTTCACCTTTGAGGATCTCTTTCTGTTAAGTGCCTGCTCCACTAATGATGGATTTTTTGGGGGGCTCCAGACGCAGCGTGTATCCAAAGGCGCATTTATAATTACGCACGGGTTAAAAGATGCGCCCCGACAAAACGGAGGCGCTCACCCCTGCCACATTATACCCCTCCCTTAAAAAAATAAAGAAAAGTGTCAGTAAGAAGTAAAAAAAGAAAGGACTTACAGGATGACTCCGTTTGGCTCTTTGCGCGTCATGAAGGTATTCCCTTTACGCTCCTTTTCAACGAAATCCTCAAATGCCGTGGTCACAGTCCACGTCTCTGCATATGTACCACAGGATCACATACAGAATGAGGAGGATGGCGAAAATGAAGAGAGCTACTAGGATGGCCTTGGTCACTGGAGATATGAGCGACTGCATGTCAGGAGCAGAGCCGGGCAGAGCGGCGTGGGGCTGCGCGTCTTCAGTCTGTTGTCTCTCCTGCTCTCCTCCTGCGCTCTCCGCCGCTTCGGTGGCAACTGTTGAAGACAGAGCCTCAGGCTTGCTCCCCCCCTGCCACACAAGCACACACGCAAATGCACTTTCCGTGCGTGAAAGTGTAGCCCCGGCGAGTCAGGCGCGCAACGCGTGGGGGCTTCCCTTGCTAGAGCGGGATGCCTGCCGCTCTCGATGGAAACCCTAATAAAGGAGAGGGGTTCACGGGGAGCAGGAGCTGCAGATGTTGGCAGAGGTGCTTCCCTGTGCGCGCGCGGCAAAGCCACGGTGGAAAGATGAACTCACACGCGCGCCATGACTGAAAGCAAAGTTGCGCATCGCGCTGCTGCACTTGGCGGAAAACAGGTTGATGATTAGTATTCTTTGCAGCAGCGTGTGCGGGTGTGAGATGGCTGCATGACAGACTATCATTTTTTTTTATCACGATCCTGTGTCAGCAAAGGTTTCTGCGGCAAAACTATGCCAGGATTTCTTCAACACCTTCAAATCTGAGCGATTTTTCAATCAAAATGTTCAAAGAAAATCTACATTTTGCAGCTTTTGGTCGCTTAACAAGAACTCACCATAATAGTCTCCTATAATGCAACAGATGACATTCATATTAACATAAATATGAGGGTTGACAGAAAACCGAAATGGCAGAACGCAACGGAGATTTTGCATGAATGAGAAATCGTTTTTACGCACGAATAATATCGATAGAATTCATGTCTTTAATCAATTTGACATAACAGTTTTGCATAATGTCAAGATTCTCTGCATAATCTACGAGTGTCGTGAATGAATCAACATTTATTTATGAATGAAGCTGTTCGTAGTCTGAATTTGTGGTGGTCTCACGATCAGAAATAAATGTACATCTTGATGTGAGAATGCAACATCTGAGAAAAAAGAAGAATAAAAAAGCAGGGTGTTGACATGTGTTTCTGTTTTATTATATATGTTAAAGGCAAAAAATAAGAAAATGAAATAGAAACTCGGGGGAAGATGACATATAGGTGTTAAATTCGAAGGTTGACCATCATTACAAAGGTGGTCGGCTGTGCTGTAAAGGGGCGCATCGGTTTGGTCACTTGCAGTTTCTAATGTCAACCACTAGATGGAGACAAATCCCTCCTATTGAATCTCCCATGTCTTGGGGAAAAACGCAATGGTAAATTTTATTATTCTGCACACCGCTATTGCACTGGAGTCCTGCATACCAATCATGGCAGATAGACGAGTCTAAGACGTGCAGGTAAGAAAATACAACGTAGCTTCAATGGTTCAGGTGTTGTATTCGCGCCATTAAGACCAATTATTGTTTATTGTGATTGGGCTATTAGGAGTCTGAAGAAGATACTAGCGGTGTGTCAGGTAGCAATGCTAATAAGTTTGAGCAAACGAGTAAATTAGTAGCCTTGTTTTTAGCTTCATGCTATTTAATACAGGGTCAAATTGTATTTACAAAATGTCGCTCGTGAAAAAAACACAACAACTATTACTATTAAAAGCAAACCGACTGTAATTTCGAACGAAACCAATATTTTTAAGCGGATAGCTAATCAATTTCAAGTAGGCCACGAAAGTTAACACACGCATAGCGACTTCCGGTATCGTCCTTCAAAGTAAGACTTAGACTGAGCTCAGGTCAGCCAAAAAAGCATCCTTAACATTTTTTGGAATGTAACATATAATTTCAGGACCATATTGTTTGTTTTAAAAGTGATTAGCATTGTATTTTATTATCTATTTATACAAAATATAATTTTCAAATCTATGCAAACACTGCATACAAATAATGCAATCTTTATCACATTCCATTCTAAATATCTGGCGTTTTGCTGCTCAATTTCTATTCAAACATGGTTTATTTTGTTGCAAATATTATGTTGTTTATTCATGTGGCTAAAAATGTGTTTAAGTTGTATTTTGTTGTATGCTTGTGACATTTTTTAACATTTTTGTTGTAAGAATTCTGTATCAATTATTACATAATACATGTTGTTTACTGAAATCATGAAAGAATATATTTTGAGGATAATTAACAGGCACTTTATTTTGCTACTTGACAAAATTCTGCACTTGTGCTGAACATGATTGGATTATGACAGCTATGCAAAAATATAAAATTAAATTACTCAGTAGGGGTGGGATTATATAGGTTTGTTTCTTCAATAAACTACTTGACTTTAGTTGATAATCACTACATTTAATGATTCTAATGTGACCTAAGTAGGTATTATACTAATTAGAGCAAAAATCTATATTCATAAATTATTACCAATTAAGTTATTTTCGTCTTATATTTGTGTTATTTTTTTCTGTATTTGTTTTTGTTTTTAATCAATGCATTTCATTATTTCTATAATTAGTTTGACATATCTTTACAATGATGTTGTATTGTCTACAATCAATGCTTGAATTAAGCCAGTAAATCAAACCACTTTTGTATTTTGATACAAAGTGCAAACTAAGTTTTTTTTCTTCACATTTCTAACAATATTTGTATATTTTGGTCATTTTCACTTGGTAACTATCACATAAATAACAGACATATTGCAGGGCTTTTATTTTGGAATCATATTCCTCTTTCTCGTGAAGCGGAAGTTGCCATAAATGCGACATCAGAGTTGACTAGCGCGGTTAGCTAGTTGACTAGCTAGCAAGAGCCTCAAAGCAGATAACCTCAGTGACACAGTGAGTGTGTTTACATCCGGATGTTTGCGTGTTTTTACTGTAACAGCTATTTTACCTGTGCCAGTGTCTACCGGGTCAGTCTGTATTTTCTTTACTTTGAAACCACACACCAAAGCTGTCAGCTAACTGCTACGTTAGCTAACTCAATGTGAAGCTCGAGCGATTGCTAACGTTAATTTAGTTGTCGAAGGCTAGCACTAAAACTCTGAATTTTAAATTGAAACTCGGTCGTGAATATTTAGCAATAATAATTTTTATAATTTATTATTTGGTAAACTTGTTGACAGAATGTTTTTAAAAAATCAAAGTTCCCCAACCAAACTTTTAATGTTGTTTTTATTATTAGCAACATAATATTTCATCATATTCGCATCTTTCCAAAGAGCTACTGAAGTGGATTTGCATCACTTCACTCTGTATAGCTTATCTCGTTGGATAAGATTGCAAGATCAGCTGACCTAGTTATAGAAAAGTTAACACAATGTTGACATAGTTCTCTTTTGTGGGATCACATATACAAATGTAATACAGCAAGTAACGAATAAAACCTAGTTTATTTCTGCATTAAAGCAAACCGTGATCGCAAATCTCTAGAAGCAGAAGCTTATTTAAAAAAAAAAAACAATCTTGAGATGGAAACTAGGTCACTGTATCTCACTGTTCTTTTCATGCTTCAGTAACAGTAAGGAATTGTGTTATATACGCTATTGTCTATTGATAAGCAATATTTATCTTATTTTAGTCTGGATTGTAATAATTACTTGCAGCTTGTTTTCATAAAATTAGTTAGAATACAAGTCAATCTATCCCTATTATGCATCTATTCTTTAAATGTATGTGATGTTTTGATTTCCCATACCTAGTTAGGAAAAGTTCTGTCACACTGCCTAATAAAGCTATTAGTCTGTGATAATGTGAGAAAATACAAAATATAAACTTCTGCATAGATTAATAGCTAAAGTGTGAATTATTTAAGGTACAGTGAGGGATATGTAAAAGGTTAAATTTTACAATAGCTGAACAAATTTGATTTTATGTGTGTATCTTTGTATTTGTGTTTGATGTACACCCACATTCTAGGGTAAAATGGAAATGACAAATTGTGTAATTATAGTTTTTGGAGAAGTTAATTTCTGCTTACATGTGTTTTTGAGGCGAGCTGGACCAAAAAAAATGTGAACTTAGAGAGTTAGGCCGTAAGGGAGCTGTGGATATTGTTCAGCCTTTCCTTCACCTTTTTGGTGATCTATTTCTATCAGCTATCATATAGAGATAGCTGATTTTATCTCTATCAGCTGTCATATTGTTCTATAATTGTTTTAAAATATTTTAAACTTGGTGTCAAACCAACTGAAAAAAATTCCCAAATAAGTGTTTGAATGTGGAAACACTGCTTTATTTCCTCATCTCTGTAGGCTCAAGACGTACTCAATGTAAGATGAATGCGGAGGACAAGCTGGAGGGCATGCTGCTGAAGTGCGGGAGCGGGGGCATAGATGGAGGCAGCAGAGTTAGCCTGGGCAGTGGAGGGCTGGTGGTGATGACCTTAGGGGAGCGCTCCCTGGCCAACCATCCTCTCTTGGCCGAAGACGAGGATGACGAGGATGATGACGAAGACTTGACCGGAAACTCTCTGGTTACTCATGACCTTGTTCCTCCCGAGCAGCTGATGATGCAGGAGGAGAGGACAAAGAATGGTGGAGAGGAGGAGGAGGAGGAGGAAGGAGGCAACGAGGTGGGAGTGCATTTCCCACTAAAACTCACCAATAAGTTGCCGTACTTGCTTCATGTGCCAGTAAGTTCTTGCTTGTGAAATTAGCAGTTTTGATTATACTTTATTTATTATTCAATGTTTGCATTGAGAATGTACATGTAGTCTTCTGGTTTGTCAAACTGCATCATAATCTGTAGTGTGAAACAGATTGTGTGGACGTCCTTGTTGGAATTGATGATTTTTTGGAGCTTCATTTCAGATTTTTTTTTTCTCTCAAATGATCTTAGTTTGAAAATGAACAACAACAAAAAACAAGTAACATTTTCATGAAACTCCTTTTAATGTCAGCTACAGAGTGCTCCATACAACACAAATTGAATGACAGTCACAATTACCCTTAGGGGTGGATACATGCTGTCTGCGGGTGAAAAATGAGCAAACCTGTACGGGTCATGCAGGTGTCAGCACAAAATTCTAACATTGTAGACTGCTAGATGAGCCCATAGAGCAAATATGTTCATCCACTTTTTTTCTACAGGAATGCAGCTGGCAAAAGGTTGTAGTAAACAACATGTAACTGTTAAAAAGGGTGAAGTAGGTGAGATGTAGGCACATTGTACAAATTTTTCTTTGCACTGCACAATTAGAGCTGTCCAAGTGATAGGTCCTGCAGCCTGACTGAGGAAATTGGACAATCAGAGTGTACTTTGTGTGGGCATCTTATGCGGACTTACCCATCACCTGCACACCCAATGCGTGCAGCATTGTGGGCGGTCACTAAGAAGCCAATGCACCCACCACACTATCACTATGTCCGTGTTTACATCACCCTTGCCACACACACGACAATGATCCGTTACATTTTTTATGACACCCCTTGAGGTGGCTGCATAAGCCTCAAAGGAACCGCAGGACTTTGTGTCAAAATTGACCAATTTTCACACTTAAAAACATGTCAACTTTGACTCAAACACAATATCAGGGTTAAGATGCAGCTGCACCTGTCTACGCCCCTCCCCGGACCCAGAAACCCGCATGTGACTAAGACATAACTTGCAATAATTAACGATATGTTTTACAGCTTTTTAACATGTTTTATCTTTTGGACAAACTTTTTTTTATTGCATTTTTATTTAGGCCAATGTTGTTGAACAAACACAAAAAGTGATGGAAATTCAAGTTCACTCGGGAACTATTCAGTGTATTAACCCTGACCTTAACCGTTCCTCTTGGTCCATGGGGCCAAGAAAAAAGTTCAGCACTGGCGACACGTATTTTGAAAATTACATGCGAATAGTCACTTTGTTTTTTTTTTTTAACCTCCCAAGATGCGTTTGTTTCTCTTCGACAAAGCTCCAGTTAAGTAAAATTAACTACTGCGGTATTATAGCCTAAAATTTCTTGTCCACACATTTGAATGCCAGGTCTTAAAAAGTTTACAGTGCAGTAAAAAAGTTTTCTGCTTTTACTGAGCTTAAAGTGACAACACAGATAGGTTGCAATATTTTTTCCTAAGGGAATTAAAAAGGCATTTTTGCTAAAATTGTATAAAAGATATGAGTTAAAAAGGAGTAAAAAAGTTAAAACCAAGAGCTTCTTGAAGCTTCTCTTCTAACTTCTCCTGCTAAAATGTTCTCTCCAGGCACCCGCAAGCTGATAAAAATCTAACAAACATTACACTCGCGTTGAATCAGAAGACAGATCTGCAAATGTTCCAGCCAAACAGCCACACACAGCCCCTTATCTCTCTGTATCACAGTTATTTTAGGACCCGAGGTTCCCCTCTGTTCTCTTATGCCAAAGGCAACTCCTTGGTGAGGCGCCCTCGCTTTGTTTGATTATCCTCCACCTGGCTATTTTCACCTGCCAGACCCGTGTAAAACGGGTGTCTGGCTGAAGGGTGCCTAAAGTAGGTCATCTGCCATATTAAATCTCTTGACTATCTCATGCTCTTCCTTTTTTACAGATGAACATCAAGCAGGAACTGAAGCTGTCTGACCCAGCTGCCCATAAAAAGAAGGACCAAAAAGCTATTAAAGACCTGATTGTTTCTCCCAAGAAGAAGAAGAGGAAGCAGCGCTCACCAGCAAAGGTACAACTCCACTTTGATTTTTTGTGTTTACTTGTTTGTGTTTTTTTTTTTTTTTTTTTGCTAACATAGCTTTTACTTTTGTTACGGTTTCATATTTCTCAACATAAAGTGTTTCCATTTTTTTGTGTTAGATTCTGAATATGAATGAAGAGGGAATGTTGGGCCTACAGAACCCCAAGTGTCACATTTGTGTTCACTGTAATGCTGCATTCAGAACAAACTACCACCTACAGAGACACGTCTTCATTCATACGGGTATGAAGCACCACAATACACTTCTATTGATGTATAGCTTTAAAACAAAGAGTTTGGATTTTTTTTGTATTGTTATGAGCACCAATGTTTTGTTTTATTTTTTACTGCAGGTGAAAAGCCTTTTCAGTGCAGCCAATGTGACATGCGGTTCATTCAGAAATACCTTCTGCAGAGACACGAGAAGATCCATACAGGTGAGTGGTGAACAGATGAAGTATTCTATCTGCTACTTTAGTTTTAATAAAGCTGTTTTTTTGTCCTTTTGGGAAGGTGAGAAGCCTTTCCGCTGTGACGAGTGTGGAATGAGATTTATCCAGAAGTATCACATGGAGAGACACAAAAGGACTCACAGTGGAGAGAAGCCATACCAGTGTGATTACTGCCACCAGGTACCAGTCACTGCTCGCAGCTGGTCTGAGCAAATGTTTAGTCAGAAATCTGCCTCGAAGAAGGTTTATGAAGTTAATTTAATGCAACCAAGCAAAACAGGTACATATGTTCTGTTACTCCTGGGGCGAAAAAAAAAAAACAATTAGGAGATTCTGCAAGGTGGTCTACCTGAAAAAATGTTCGTCATAGACACAACTGTGCAACACTGAATGAAAACAATAATCCTGGAAATCACACAGTATGATTTTTAAAGATTTTATTAATGTAATGGTGCAGAAATTTCAGGTCTGTACACTGCAGCTGAAGTAATTAAGCTTCAATCGATCAATATTAACCCCTTTATGCCTGATTTATTTTTTTGAATTATGTATAAAATATTCTTAATTGATTTTTCTCCATTCATATCAACTCAAAATTAAGCAGAGTTCTGTAATAAATGATAGATTGCAGGTTATGAAGGGGTTAAGAGTCACCTTCTACTTTTTCTAGAAAGAGTTGATCTTTAAAAGCTACATCCTGTATATAAACAGGGAAGCTCTTGCTAGTTATTTGGATAGATTTTCCATCCATTCATCTTCTGAATCTGCTGAGTCACTGTTGGGGTCATGGTGTTGCTGGAGCCTGTCCTAGCTACTGTTGGGCAAAAGCAGGGAACACCCTGAACAAGTCGCTAGTAGGACCTAGATCTTAGATTTTACTTTATTGTTTTAAAAATAGTTTTACCTAAACAAAAGAGTAGCTTTTTTGTTGTTCTTCCATTGCATTTTCCTGCTGAAATTATAGACAGAGAGATTAAAAATAAAAAAATCACTTTTATTGTGATACGGTAAGAAATACTAAGAACACAGTTTTAATTGTAAATTATTTTAAGTCCTCTACTATGAGAAATATGCCACAAGAATATATTAAAATCACAAAAAAAGACAATTTTCATTAGATTAGGTCTTTGACAGCATCTTAGCCTTTATCTTTAAGTTTATTTTTTCCTGCAAATTTGGGTTGTATGAAGTTTTTATGAATAGTTTTAGATTGAAAAGGCAGGAGTCAACCTTTCTTTAAAAAAACGGCAAAAAATAAGTACATTAATTCAAAAACTAGTGAATTGTGCAAAAGTTGTTGAAATGTGACATGCAAGCTTTAGAAAATTATGTAGAAAACTATTGACTTTATAACACAGCATTTATTTCAGTAAGGATAAAATTATGTTTCAAAGAAAAACCTCTGTGTTATAAAAAGTAGAAGGTTTTCAGATGAACTGTTCATTTCCTGGTTGGTGTACTGGTAAAGTGTGTGCTTTGTGTCTTGTGTTCTCAGTACTTCTCCAGGACAGACAGGGTTTTGAAGCACAGACGGATGTGCCACGAAAACAGAGAAAGGAAGTCGAGCAAAGCTGCCGCTGACGTTGGGATTTTGCGTGAAGTGGAATCCCTAGGCTCTCCCCTTCTTCCCAAAGAGCGTTCCCTCCCCAAGAAGAAGCGCCAAAAATGTGTGGAGAAGAATCTGGGTTCCTCCACATTTGCTCCGCCGGGCCACACGTTTATGGTTGGGGAGGCGGCGGAGAAGGAAGAACTGAGTCGAGGCAAAAGCCCGTCGCTGTGTTCCGGATCCTCCAAGGTGAAACACGAGTATGTGATTGCAGACTATGCCATGGAGCTTCCTGAAGAAGCCCCCGGGCAACATGAAGATGGAGAGTTGTCCGCAGAGGAGGCGACCCCACCTAAAATATTGCTGAAAAAAGTTCCAAAGAGGATTCTGAAGCAGTCAGGCGAGCAGACACCTCCCTGCTTGCCCGCTTTGTCTTCTTTTGACGAGAACGATAAGGTGGCACAATACACCTTTGAAATAGTGGAAAAGCAAGGACTTTTGGACGTGGAAGGCAATGCGGAGCTAGAACCGGTGGAAGCTCTCCAAGGGAGACCAACGAAACCTGCAGCCAGTAGTACCAACTACGATGATGCAATGCAGTTTCTAAAGAAGAAACGTTACCTTCAAGCTGCGGCGGCCAGCACCAACAACGTCCGGGATTACGGCAGCATCTCCTGCCAACCCGCCATCACGCAAACCGTGGTGTCCACCATCATTGACGAAACTGTCCCTGCCACCATTCTGGATCCGCAGCCAATCAACGCAGACCTGAAGGCAACTCACGAGAAGCACGTCCTCCCCGATGAGGTGCTGCAGACTCTACTGGACCACTACTCCAACAAAGCCAACGGGCAATCGGACATTTCCTTTAGCGTGGCTGACACGGAGGTAACATCGAGCATATCTATAAACTCTTCTGACGTCTCAGACAGCAGCCCCATGGAAAGCCTGGGGACGTCCAGCGCCCAGCCACATGCCTCAACCGAGAAAGTCAGCCTCTTACAGGAATATTCAAAGTTTCTCCAGCAAGCACTGGAGAGGACGAGTCAGAATGACAGCTACCTGACCAGCCAGAGCCTCAGCTTGGTCTCTGAAAACCCCACGTTAGCCGGACAGCCTCTGTTCTCCACAGAGAAGCAGTTCCCCTCCCCCGGTAGGTTTAAATCAGGGATGAGCTCTCCGCTGAGGTCCACGTTGGAGAAACCTCACTTTGGATTACTGGTCGGAGATTCCCAGCACTCCTTTTCATTTTCAGGCGACGAAACCACGACTCCCTCTGCGGTGTCGCCGTCTGAGGACGACTTCCTGGACCAAGTCTCGCCCTCCAAAAAGTCTGACTCGCCGCAGGGCATCCTGCAGACGTTCCAGATAAGCTCTTTTGATCAGAACTTCAAATCGCATTTCCACGCATCGAGGTCCGGACCGTCCTCCCAGTTTACCGTTGCCAACGGGCAAGTAAGCGTTCGAGGACCCAGCACAGACTTCTCCGAGTTTCCTTTAGTCCGAGTCACAGAGACCAGGTCTCAACTGAACTCCTCCCCGGATGTGTCGACCAGCGAATCATTTGGTTGAAGGAAATGGGGGCGGGGTCATATCAGCAGCACTTTACAACATCTTTTTTGTTTCCTTTTGCCAAAACTAGTCCTACTGCAGATTTTCTTTAAGCAAAATGAATCATGTTCTGCTTTTTTAAGCCCTCATACAATAATCCTGATAGACTAATACAATCCTACTATAATTAGGATTTCCCTTATGAGTAAAAAAATGTTCTGGAATGTACACTTAGAGATTATACGACCAAAGTTTAATGTAGAGATTCATTCATATTACTGCCATCGGTTAATTATTACTGTTGTCTGTAGGCCTTGTTAAAAAAACAAAGCAACGTATTCACTCTCAATATTGCAATATTTCCACTTAAAAACTTCAGGCATGATTTCTATCTGCCTTTTCGTTGTTTATACTGTTACTACCTCCCCTCGCTGTTAACCTGTTTGGACAGTGGACTCTTTCAAGAACATCTACCTTCTCTGGCTCTTCAGGCAGACCCTCACAACAACAATAGCACAATCATTCTTCACTTTACGACGGAGATTTCCCCTGGATCTGTCTAACAGAAATGAATGGAGTTTCCTGGTTTGGAACCTAGTTTTATTTTATTGCGTTGACTGCATTAAATTTTTAGCATTATGCGAGCATTATACAAATCTTAAAGACCCACTCTGATGGAAATGTTTGTGTTTTTAACTCACTCTTGTGGAATTTTCTGATTGCTGAGGAGATATATTAGGAAAATTAAGCTGAAAATTATATTTATGTATTTTAAATCAAATTGTTGTGAAGTGGGAGAACCAAAAAAGGCTGTTTTAAAAAGAGCGTATTTGTTGCGTAGACAAAACAACCCCAAGGGAAAAGGGGGCGTGGTTGCTCTGCACCAATAATCCCACCCACAACTCTGAGGTGGATTTCTAATGAATTCTTGCCGCTCTGCAGAAACTATGTCCTAAAAAATGATAAGTTTTTTAAATTTGCATAAAAACAACATTGTCATAATTAAAATACCACTGGGAACACTTTTAAAACAGATCAAAAGATGATCGGAGTGGGTCTTTAATGTGAATGTGCTGTGTTTTAAAACTTTATTTAAAACTTATTTTTTTTTGTTTTTCTCATTTGTAAAAAAGCTGCACATTTGTTACAGTGGCAGCATAATCTTTATTTACTACTTAAAATCTGAATTAATTTCTGCACACTTTGCACATCCTCTGCGTGATCATAACCATTGAAGAATTTTAAAGCTGAACTAATCAATTAATGAAAATGATTTGAATTTTAAATCTCCAAACCATCGCTTTTACTTTCATCTCTTGAATGCACGTGGCTCCTTCTGCCACAGTTTGAAGTACTTAGTAGTTGTGAAGGTGTTTAGGAAACCGATGGAACGACAGATGACTTTATTGACATGAATTGAGAATGTGGAGCCTGGTTTTTACAACTTTATTATTTTACTTCTGTGCCTTTTGCTTTTTCTTTCTTTTGCTTTACTTTCAGCACTTCCTCACAATCATTCCTGCAGCTGCAGGTGTTATGTTTTTTTTTTTTTTTTTTTAAACTTCTGCTTGTATCTCATGTTGCACAATCACAGCCAATTGTCAACTTATTCACACTGCAATATATTGTACAGAGGGAAACTTATTTAAATCTTTTCCTTATTTTTTAAGTTTTAGACAGAAAATCTTGTAACTATTATGCACTGTTGGGTGGAAATCATATTTAAATGGTTGTTCTGCAGTATGTTTATAATCACAGACGCTATGTGACCCATTTGATGGGATTCTGTCTTCTTCCGGGCCTTTTTTTGAAACCATGCAGTTTCAAAACCACAGGTGAGGATGAGTGTGATTTTTTTACATTATAAATGCTTTACATTTGTACATAAATACAGGTGTTTGTGCGATTATCAGCTCCTTACATGCAGTTTGAAAGCGGTGTTTGCGTCCCTCATTACACCTTTGCTTCCAATCAGGGACAACCATCACCACGTTATTTATCAGATTCTACATCATCCATCATTCCCTGTAGAATGTAAAAAGAAAAAAACTTATCCTGCTGTAAATATGTTGTAAATGTTTGTTTTACTGTTTATCTAGAAAGTTGTCATATTAAGCATTTGCAATTTTATGATCTGACAAGCTCCTGTGCGCTGTATGAAAACATTTTTTTTTAAAGAAAAAAAAAAACTATTTAATTTCTTCTAGTTTTGTACGTTTGCGCAGCTAAATGAGCAATTTAACTGTAAACGTGTTAAAAAAAATGTAGGATTTGACTCCTGAAAGTCCCTCTATTCTGTATTTACTTATGTTGGTTTAAAGGCAAACCACTTAAAACTGATATTTCTTCAAAAAGTTGCTATTTGTGTGGTTACATTTGTGTCAAAAGCACAGCGCAGATGAAAAATTCTGCTATATAATATCCCGTTTTGTTTTTTAAAAACTAATAAAATGTAAAACAGATTGATTAAGTATGAACGTTTCTATATATTTCTTTTTTTAATTAACTGTTAGTCTCATGGCCATAAGTGTCCTTGTGTAAGCTAGAGAGAAAAAAAATGTTTGTAAAATGATCTGAACTTTTTTGATAAAAAGCTATTTTTGAAACATTGTCATTTAAGGCACTGATATGTACAGTAAATCATATGGAGTCAACTCTATGTACCCCCATTAATCTGTCATTTGAGTCAAGATCTGACATCTACAGAGGAGAATCTAAAGTTTGGTAAATCACATGGTCTCTTGGAGTGAACTTGTTTTATGAATAATGTGCAGCTTTCATTGTAGCTGAATAATCAGTCAAGTAACCTTGTATGATTAGTTTTTTGCAATATATTGATTTGTAAGCAATCTGATTTTAAATTGTTTTTGTTGTGTGTCATGTCTTTATGAATAAAGTTATTCACATTTGTGAGGCGAAATTGTGCTATAGCATGTTTAAAAGTTGACATTTTAAGCTATACTGGCCCACTATTCTAAATGTTTACATTTTTAACTAATAAGGATGTTTAATGTTTAAAGGTTTGGAAAATATATA
Organism: Oryzias melastigma; assembly: GCF_002922805.2. NCBI lineage: Eukaryota > Metazoa > Chordata > Actinopteri > Beloniformes > Adrianichthyidae > Oryzias > Oryzias melastigma. The sequence continues at coordinate 15,370,242 of NC_050532.1, forward strand.
TATATATATTTTACTTTAATTAAATTTTGCCACCAGTTTTGATGATATTGATACGTGAACACTTTATCTAAAAGAGATGAGATGTCTTTAAAACAGGCCTCACCAATAGCTGTTAGTAATCCGATTTTTAAAGGTGTTTTAGAGGACTATTGGCACAAATTAAAACTTTTTCTTTCTTTTCCTCTAACTTTCAACAGTAAACAGGCCTGCTCCGGGCTTGTTGCCAAAGCTAACACCGTATCCTTGTGCAAATGCCGCAACACACCCTGGAAATGCAAGCAGTGACTTATTAAAGCTGACGCTTTTGTGTACACGCAGTAGTGTCGACTGTGTTCATCACTGAACTTTTACTACGCTTGAGTATTTTTTGTCTTCTATTTTCACCAATGTTATGTGACTGTGAAAGGTAAGGTTACGGAAAGTTTAGATATTTTAAGAAAGACGTCATTTGAAGTTTCAGGATATATAATTTAAGAGTTTGTGCTTTTATGAAGCTTCTCTTTTGAGCTCAATTCACTTATTAGATTTTTTTTATTAAATTAAAATAATTTGTGGTCATTTTCTAAATTTGTTTAGCTATTCTTGATAAGGCTCCGTGTTATTTTTGGAGTTGCCGGGAATTTGCTCGACCGTGACGTCGTAGCCTGTAATTAGTCGTAGCCCAGTGGATGTCGTTCACACCCTGCGGGATCCGGGTGACCTCCTGCCGCGTCGGCGGCTCTTTTACGGGAAGAAACAGTCAATTGAGCGGAAGGTCAAGCGCGTGTCCTCGGAGGATAGTGGAGAGGGGGAAAGCAAATCCCACGATCTGCTTCATATTTAGGCCTCAACAGGTAACATCTGTTGGCAATGGACTCCCTACCTGTCGGATGGACCGTGTTCAGCCAGGACCGGGAGGGCGATGGAGCCAAGCTTATCAGCGGGGCGTCTGCCGCTCCACACATCCACGATCTGTTCCACGAGGATGCACAAGTGAGAACAAATACTCATTTCAGTTTATTAAGTTGCAACAAAAAAAAAAACTGAATTTATCCTTCGATTGGTCATTAGTGGGCGAATTGGCTAAAATCCGCATCATAAAATATGTCGCCCATAAAAAAGTGAATATTAAACAGCTAAAGTTGGTCTCAAATAATTGTTTACTGACTGTATTCTCTGTGAAATAGGTTCCTTAAAATGTCATTCTAATCAATTTTTCCTTTTTTTCTTCTGTGCCAAATTTTGCTGAACTGAAACCCACCGTCTTCGTCTTAGAGCTGTGAGCTAAATGTATGGAGCTCTGGACATGACATAAAAAAACAAATTGTTCCCTAAAATTCATAAATTTGGGCTTGCAATTTAGTATTTTTGTAGGCACAAATTAACATTTTGTGGTTATACTTTAGTATGTCATTGCCACAAATTGGCACTTTAAAAGCATTTTGTTGGCACAGTTTAGCATTTTAATAGTATTTTGTGAGCACAGATTAGCCTTTTATCAGAATTTTGTGTCCACAAATTAGCATTCTGTGTTCTCAAACAAGCAATTTGTGTGCACATATTAGACCTTTTTGCATACAAATGTGTATTTAGTGGCCAGTAGTAGTAATTGATGATGCTAAAATACTACTTTGTGGAAACAAAATGCTAATTTGGGCCTACAAAATGCTACAAGAAACAAAAATGCTAATTTGAGGCCATGATAAACTACTATGTGCATACTAAATACCAAATTGTGGGTGCAAAATGCTATTTTTTTGCCAACGACTAGTTTTTTAAAATTTTTTGCTATCTCCAGAGGTCTATACAAATGACAACCCTCAAAGACAACAAACTGACAGAGAAAGAACATTGCTGTTTGTCTGCAGGGTTTCCAGCAGTCCAGTCAACCGTGGTGGAGGATCAAGCTGTTTGTGTGGGAGCCGGTGCTTTTTGGCACCTGGGATGGGGTTTTCACCACCTGCATGATCAACATCTTTGGGGTTGTGCTTTTTCTACGGACTGGCTACCTGGTGGTCAGTAGTTTTTAGAATTTTTCTCTCGACTCTTGTGGCTTCAGTTTTGTATTAGAACTTCAAAGACAGGAAATTTCAAAAGGCAGAGAAAAGGTGAATAGAAAGCTTTGAAGTCCAACTCTGGTCATCTTTTGAGTTACTAGCCAAAACTTAAAAAAAAAAAAAACCTGTGTCAGGGCATAGTGTATGCAGTTGTTCATTAGAAATTTGTCTCCAAGTTCTGGCGCGATTAAATTTCAACTAATCTTTTGGTTAAAAAAACATTAAAGTAAATTTAATTGCCAAACTTTAAATAAAAATATTGGATTAATAGTTATTCAGTATTTGTGAGTACAGAGGCATACCCGAGCAGCCCAGCAGTGACTTATGTTTTGTGTCATTTTTTCACAGGGAAACACCGGGGTGCTGTTGGGGATGTTCCTGGTCTCCATGGTTGTGGTGGTAGCTTTAGTGACTGTCATGTCGGGGATTGGAGTGTGTGAGCACTGCGGTGTTGGCAGTGGAGGAGTCTACTCCATGATCTCCACTGTCCTCGGGGGCAGAGTGGGAGGTACTGTCGGTCTGCTTTATGTGTTTGGACAGGTGAGTGACACTTGACCGTCTCATAATCATTTTCAGAAAGCAGTCAGTTGTTGGTTTGGATGCAGTTCATATTTTTTGTTTTGATGTGCCGCCGCTTCTTCCGAACCCTGCAGTGCGTAGCTGGAGCCATGTACATCACAGGCTTCTCTGAGTCTGTGGCGGAGCTGTTGGGCCTGCAGAACCAGTGGGCGGTGCGCTGCATGTCGGCAGCAGTACTGCTGGCTTTGCTCGGAATCAACCTGGCAGGCGTGAAGTGGATAGTCAGGCTGCAGCTGCTGCTGCTGGCTGTGCTGGCAGTGTCCACTCTGGACTTTGTCATTGGCACCTTCACACACCTTGATCCAGGTAGGACTGGGTAGAGCCCAGTGGACTCTAAGTGGACGGATGGATACAAAAAATGGCATCATACATTTATTAAAAATAAAAAGTTAAAGCTAATTCATTCACAGATAATACAAAAAGGGTGTCAGTTGTTAAAACAAGAATATATTATTAGCAAAAGTGCTAAAATTGTTAAAACAAGAATAAATAAACCTTAAAAAAAACATCTGTTGGGGTGCTTTTAGATGAAATAAACACTATTATTTTGTGGCTGGCCTGGAAATATAAAACCAAAATATGAATCCTTAAGGCTTTTTTTATTTCATGAAAACCCACTAGATCTAATGTTCCTAAAATTTTAAGGAGATAAGAAGAAAAAATAAACTAGTTCATTAGAAAAATCTGTGTACAAATATGAAACTAAACCCACATTTTCTCAACCTATGTGTCAATAAAAAAAAGTTGAACAATTTTATTGACTTTTTTTAAATTTAGCCAAAAAGTGCAGCTAAAACTACAATTTAAGTGTAATAATAAACTGATTTTAAAGACTCTAAAAAAGTGAAGTTAGTTTATTTCAAAGGAAAGAGTAAACAAATAAACAGATATATAGAACCTATTCAAGATAGCAATTCATACATTGATTGGAAAATAAGAAAAAAATAATACCATCTACTTGACATTATATGTAGATTTTAGCCTAAATAGACAGATATGCACCTATGCATACAGAGCACATGGCACATTGAAGCCATATGATTGTCAAAAACAGTGGAAGTCCTGAAAAAAAGTTTATCAGCTCATGCTGTAATACTTTGTGTTTTGCTTTTTAAAAGAAAAAAAAAAAGAGAATTTATCTTTAGTGTAAATTTGCGGTCGGTAGGAAGTTTGAGGCTTTTTTCCCTTCTAGGCACGGCTGGTTAGAAGAAAGTTCTGTCCTGCAGTAAATCCTGTGTCACCACTGTGGTTTCTGTTTCCTCTTTTTTTATGCAATACCAGGCTCTGCTGTTGAAACGTTAATGGAAGTTTCAGTTCACTTTTGTTTTTATGAAGCGCCCATTCAGGAACCTCTATTAATCCAAAATAAATTTTAAAGTTGAAAGAGAGTCTATTATTAATGTAAAAGTGTAGCTTAAAAAGTTAACCGCGTTACAGGCAGTAGAAAACAAGATGAAGAGTCTGTTTTTGTTCCTTATTTTCTAACTAATGTTAAAATAAAAGCTTTAGACAGAAATGCTCACAAGTCTCTTTTAAAATGTCCAAGTCTAAAGTCTTATTGTAAAGGCGTTCCCAGGGTGTTTTTTTTTTTTTATTTATTTTTTTTTTTTTTTTCAAAAATTTTGCCATTTTTAGGCAAAATTTAAAAAAAACTGTGTTGTTTTATAATACATAGTTTCTTCAGAGCGGCAGGAGTTCATCTGAAATTCGCCACTGAATTGTGAGCGGGACTTTTGACGTGGAGCAAGCCCGCCCCACTTACCATCACCCTTCTGTTTTTACTTTCTCCTGCTAGCTTACAGCCTCTCACACATTAAGCAGTGCAACAAAAAAGGCGACCAATATTGAAGCCATCCAGTCGTACAGTTTAGAGCCAGATGCCAGCTCAGACGAGCAAAGAAAAAACGTTCGAGAATCTAGTCGTCTATAAGTGAATGTATAAGAATAGACTGGAGCAGGGAGCATGCAGTTTACTGTAGTAGATTCTACGTCACACTTACAAGCTTTTCCCAATGCCATTGTTACCATTCACAGCTATTTGAATCAAAAGAAACACTTAAAAAATCAATTTTAAACTTAATATTTTAAAAATATGCCGTACACCATGAGGAAAAATGCATCAAGAACATGCTTGAAATACCAAAAACAAATTTTTTATTGGAGTGGGTCTTGTCATGTAGAGTAGAGAAACATTTTTGACCACAAAAATGCCCTGAAATGTCTCCGTCAGTGACCTGATCTGTCCAGCAGATGTCACTGTGTCATTGCTTACGTTCTAACAACACTTCCAGCTGAGAAAAGCCCTGTTGAAAGCCTGATTTCTCCTTGGGGATGAATAAAGTTGTCTGTTTGTCTGCCTGTATATCTACGTCAGGGAGGAATTTCCATTTTACTAGTTTGTTCTGCATTTAGCATAAAATGGCCTTCTGTTGTTGCTCTTATTCATAGCAAATGTTTCAATTCTGAAGGCAATTTTATTAAGATTTTTCTTCTTTTTTTTTTCTTTCTTTCTTTATTTTTTAAATATTTTCAAAAGAAGATGATCTTCTTTTGTTGGACTGCAGGAAGTCCTTCCTAACATTTCCTGTTCTCAGTCAGGGTCAACTTCCTGTTCAGTGAGGGGAGAGAAGCGTTCAAGTCGGTCTGTAAATAACACATGTGGGATGGAAGAAAGCTCCCACTATCTTTAAAAAAAATGCATTGATGCGTGATTGTGCAACAATATTCTAACCAAAAAAATATGTTTAAAAATGAATTTGTGTTTCCGGGTTTAGTTTTGGAGAAATTAAGCCTTTTTTTAGCTGGAAAATGTCATATTTTGTCTATAGGTATTTTGGTTTTTGTTCTATGCTTCTGGTATTGCGTTGATTTTAGTCTTAATTATGTCACTATTTACCAATTAAAAGATTCTAACCATACTCATTACTTTAATCAAGAACTGAATATGTTTTATTACTTCAAAGGTCACGATTGTGAGATTCTTTCACTCTGGCGCCGTTTCAGGTGTGACAGCTGAACGTTTGTTCAGTAAATTCCGGGCTTAAGAAAAGGCCAGACTGCAGCTCTGAAGAGCAGCTGGAAAAAAAAAAAACATCCGTCACGTCTTTGTTCCAGTTTTCTTTTTCCAGTCTCGAGCCGGTGTTCTTGTGACCTCATGTCGAGTCGGAGAGCTGACAGACCCCTCTGACAAAGCAGATCCAGATTAGCATGAACTTGCTGAACGCTGAGGCATATCCTGAAATGATGTGGTCTCGGTTAGATAACACGCCCACTGTGTGCACTGCTGTCACAAACCACCATAGCTGAGGTGGATCTTGTCAATTCTGTTGTGAAAAACAGCTAAAATGTCATGAAAAGTCAAGTTTGGTAATTTATTGACACTGTTGTTGTAGTTGGCGCTGCTTCCTCCACAGAGCAAGGATGGAATAGGCTCCTTAAGTTCAGGGTGTTAACCCGACTCACCCACATTTTTGGTTTATGACAAAGAAAAACGCCGGAACTCAGATCTGAAGGCTTTATTTTATTTTTCTCCCTACTCCATAGAGCGCCGTCTCATCTGTATTATCCTAATTATAAATATATAGGGATCAATGATCCCTGTGAGACGTGCCACGCCCTCTGTTGGACCTCAGCCTGCACTGCATCCACAGAGATTTGGGGTAAAAGGTCAGTCAGATGCAGGGAGAGGCCTCAAAACGCTCGAGTAATCCAACTACGCATTCCAGCTAGCATCAGAGGAATGCTCGACTTGGAGAAGAGAGGAACCACAGTCCACCTTAAAATTCCCACCCAGGAGAAGCAAAAAAAAGGGAGAGTGAAGATGCAGTGGCTTCGTCTAAAAAGACGATTGAATATGCAGCAGTCATGTTAATGTCAGGATAAACCACCAGATCTGATAACAAGAGGAGAGGTCGAGAATAAAAAATAAAACTTTGCTCACAATTCAAATTATTTATTAAACATACATGTTCAGATTTTTTGTTTTATTATCTCTTTAAATTTGTCTCATAAAACAGAAACAATAAAAAACTGAAACTCAAGTTTTTAGTGTTTGAAACACATTCTTATAGCATTTTTCTGATAACGGAGGACATGCATTTAAAATAAAATTAAGTTAAAATTGTATTTTTTTATTATTTAATTTGTTGTGAATCAGGAGCATATAAAAACTATTGTTTGAAAAATAGCTTATTTATTTTTTAAGTAGAAAATCCCCCATTTCACAATGGGAAGGGGGGCGGGGTTCCCAACTGTCCCGCTCACTACTCAATTCTGATGAACTCCTGCCGCTCTGCAGAAACTTTGTCTTAGAAAATGATACAATTTTTTGATTTAGGCTAAAAACGGCACAATCATAATGAAAAAATCTCTGGGAAAGCTTTAAAAAAAATAGACCAAAAGATGATCTGTGTGGGACTCATTTTTGGGGATTTTTCAACTATAGTTACTTTGCCCTGTGAAATGTCGAATGATGCTGCAGAGAAACGTAAGGAGAAAAACTGTAAACTGAAAGTTGAAATGTGCACAAGTGTGTTGTTCCCCAACAAATTTGTGATGGATGAGACCATTAAAATAACGAACAGAATGTTTGATGGGTGAGAATAGGGTGTCGCAGAGCTGGAAGGCTCTCCTGGATGTTGAAGAATGATGTTATAACGTAACATGGGTGTGGAGCTCATGATGCAGACATGGACATATTTTAGCAAGAGTTTGTTGTTTCCCGATTGTTTGGACAGAGGAACATGTAAGAAAACTGAACAATAGCTGGAGGTAGAACAACTAAAACCAAGAGTTTTCATTTTGTAAATTTCAAAAAACTTTATTTTTTATCTTTCTTCCTTAGTGTCTTTTTTTTTCTCGCACTCTGTCACCCTTTCTGGCTGCCTTTGATTCTCCCTCCAAAGACTTGGAAGCTGCTGAGCTTCTGAAAAGGGTGGTAACTTCCTTTTGGATAAACATGTCATTAATCTGAGAGAACACATTCTTTCCCATTGCAAGATAACCGAGGGGGAAATGTCCGGTGTTGTAACATAGGCGGGTCCTTTCAGGCTGTGCGTTTTCAATGGATCCCACCGATGCAGAAGAACTTTCACTCGCGCGTTCAGAAGAAGCGTTGAAAGCATTGTATTTCAAGAAGTTCTAATAAAATGTTTGCATTTTTATTAGAAAAAATAGGAATGTGCAAATAATTAATCTTTGCAGATTTTTTATTAACAGAGTTTTTTGAATGTTTGTTGTCCTCCTGTCATCTGAAGATATGAAAGTGGTTTGTGTCAGTGAAGAATCTTGGTTGATTCTTGTGTTTTTGTCCTCCAGAGCACGGCTTCATTGGTTACTCCCCTGGGCTCCTTCGCTCCAACACAGTTCCAGACTACAGCCCGGGGGAGAGCTTCTTCACGGTCTTTGGGGTCTTCTTCCCTGCTGCTACGGGTGAGAACGATCCACCTCAGGGGTCTGAAACCTGCAACACGGAGTTCTTTGACCCCTGTATTTATGGCTTTCTGATTGAAGAAAATAAAATGTTTTCTTATTAAATACATCAAGCTAAACAAGCCAGTTGAATAAGTGGAACTTTATTCTGCTCATTCACAAACCAATAGGTGCACGACATTACCCATAATGCTCAAACAATCCATCAAGTGGTGCATTTTCATAGTTGTACTAAAATATTGAAACTTTTTTTTTTCAATAAGAAAAAACAGAATTCATACTTTCAGTGCACCAGATTAAAAGACAGATTGTTGAAAAATCTTAAAACTTATATTGTAAGGTTAACTTGATTAGATGTTATTTATTATTGTTATTATATATGTTATAATTGTTTTTCACAGCTAACATTAAACTGTTAGTACATTTATTTAGGTCTTTTGTGATACACAAAGTCTTTTATTTTTTAGTTTTTTTTATTTAGGACATCATGTAAACCTCTGTTAAAAGTCATAAACGGTTTCATATTTAGAAAAAGATGCTATTTTATTGAAACCAAAAACAATTGTTCATTTACGTTTACAATAATAGCAACAATTGCATAATTGCAAATCAGTGTTTTGTTTTTCTTAAAGGGTGACATAAGACTTTGTGGCTCATAGTTTGTTTTAGTCAGTAAGAAATCCACCCGGATGGCTCTTGAAGTGTTAAAGGTTGCACACCCTTGTGTTGGACTGATCCTGCATTTCATGAGGAATGCAACCTCATGCATAGATTTCTAATTGTGGTGGTTTTTGTGTGCAGGGGTCATGTCAGGCTTCAACATGAGCTCAGACCTTCAGAGGCCTGAGCACAGCATCCCTGTGGGAACCCTGGCAGCTGTCTTCACCTCGTAAGGAAACTCCCCAAAAGCATTCAACGCTAAACTTTCCCAGAACGCTTTGCAAATGATCTGCGGATTCACGTCCTGGTAATGGGGTTTCGGGGTCCACCTTGCTTTGGCTCTGTGCTCGAAGACAATTTTGAAAACTACTTCCAGCTTCAATGGAAAGAACAAACACGGCTGCATTCTCTGAGTAGCATTAGCCGACCTTTACTTGTTCAGTCGTCCTGTCTGATTGCTCTTGTTTATAGTGAGAGTGCAGCTGTTGATAATAATTCTGTTTTGCAGGTGGTTCCTGTATCTGGTCTTTGTCTTCCTCTTGGGAGCCATCTGCACACGAGAAGCTCTACGCTATGACTTCTTGATAGCAGAAAAGGTAAAAGCCCATCGTCTGTTTGCATTTTATCCCATAAGTGACCCCCCCTCAGCAAGGAGAGGATAATGAGTCTCCATAAAGATGCAGCCAGATCATGAAGCTCTTGATTTCAATCCCTTGCGTTGTCACTTTGGTTTAAAGCAGTGACCTCCGACCTCCAGGCGAGAGGGAAAAAAAATGTAATTTCTGTTTCATTTATAATTTGATTCTAGAGGATGTTTTATTTTGAAAAACTTACCCCACTATATTTGACTAATTCTTGACACTTGTCAAGTTGCTCGGTCATGTATCCAAAATCCATTTGCTACTTTCTTAAAGCAGCTGAAGCCCCCAAACTAGCAAAGTTAAGAAAAAAACAAGCATTTGGAAAGTTTTTAATAGAGGATGAAGATAAACTTGACTTTCAAAATTTAAACTGGAGGCCGGAAAAAAAAAAGTTAGATGCTCACTTCAGCCTTGTTCAGGCTGGTTTGCATAAAAATATTGTCTGAGATTAAACTGGTAAAAAAGTTTGGAGGCCACTGTTTTAATCTGCTTAATGCGAATAAAAGGTGAGAACAAATCTATATGTGTTGAAAAGCTGCAAGTGGCTTTCCTTGCTGTTGTGAAGCAATGCTGCATTTGTAAAAGTGCCTTGAACATTCTGAGGGTGTTTTTCTTTCAGCCTCCAAACCATCTGCTGTTTGCTGATCTGCATCCACATGTTTTTCTCACCGTTATCACTCCTCCAAGTATTTTCTTGTTGTTTTTTTTTTTCAACTTTTGCAACTCAAAGTTCATTCTGTCTTCTTAGCTTGCAGGAAATGCAGTCGTTTAGCGTCCGGTCTAAAGAAAAGACCTTGTGCTCAAGTAAATAAAGTTCTGCATCTGTGTCAAGTAAAATGACTAAAAGAGTTTTGAAAATTGATCTAAAACTATTAAAATAAGAACTTCTACATCCAGCTTTGACCTGGCCTTCTCCATGGGGGATCTGCTCTCATTGTTTTTGTAAGGGGCTGGCTGCAGCGGAACTAACTGGGGTGTAACTGTTGCAAGCTCTCAGCTCCACCTCATCCTTTTTCACCCTGTATTTGTTTTCCGTCTTCCTCCAGGTCTCCTTGGTAGGCTTCCTCTTTCTACTGGGTCTCTACATCTCCTCCCTGGCCTCCTGCATGGGCGGCCTGTACGGAGCACCCAGGATCCTCCAGTGCATCGCCCAGGAGAGGGTCATCCCCTCACTGGCTTTCCTGGGCAGAGGGGTGGGTGGAATCACCATGACATATTAGATGGGAGTATTTGACAAGGGTGGGTGTTTATGCACGGCTTTAGTTCAAACAAGAGCAAACAGACTTCTCTGTGTGCAGACCAACCAATGCAAAAGCATCATCTTTGGATGATTGGTTAACCAAAACTGAGCAAGCAGAGCTCATTAAATATGACTAAACATTAATGATTTTTGCAGAGTAGTTTTATTTATTTTGTCTGCATTCACTAATGTTAACCATTTACTGTATATGAAAACTGGACTGATATTTCAGCCATTTGCTGGATGGATTTAATTGATGGATTCTCCCAAGCCTGAATTTAAGTGGTAGGAGTGAAGACTTCCAACAAGCTCACTGCTGATTGGTAAAAATTGTTGCCATGGAAATTAGGACAGACCGATTCGGACCAATCACTGTTTACTATGATGTCATCTGGTTCCAGCATGGCGGCATCTGCAAAAAAATGTAAACTGAATTTGGTTGAATTTGGAAGTAAGCCGTTTTTATGGATGATGTCCCACTCGCTCGGTTCAGTTCTTAAACGACATCGCGACAAAAGCGTCAGAGATAAGTCCATCAGTCAGACTTTAATACCTGCATTCACAGTAACTCGTCAGTCGAAATAATGTAAACTAACATGAGCTAAAGTTCCCGTGCAAAAGAGTTAAAATAAGAAGAAATTGGCAAACTTTTATGAAGTAAATTATAACTCACCAACAAGAAAAGCATCAACAATACATGTTTGGAATGGAAGTAAAACATTTAAAGTCAAAATGTTCACATTAAACCAAGAAGCACATAAAAGAAGAATGTCTTATTCTAAACTCTGGAGAACCACTAACAAGTTCTAAAAATGGGATCAGGTAAACAATTTACTTTGTTTTTGCGTCTTGTAGGAAAGTTTTTTTTTTTTTTTTTTCAAACTAACATCAAGAGTGACTTTGACAGGTAATCCTAAAAAGTAAAAGCCACATTTAGCATATATGTGCTGGGGTGTGGTGTTTAGACTCTGGAGGAAGTGGTTACAGCACTGCCTAATTATAGAGTAGAAGTGATCAAGCGGCTTCAGAGGCACATTTGCAGTCACGTTACTGCCGTGACCCTGTCCTCCAGAGCTTTCTTCAGGCTGCCCTCTGTACTAGCAGCCTCTGACCTCTCCGTAGACTGGAATGAAGCTCGAGACATCTTGGCCCAAATCAAAGCCTGAGAACAAACGCAGGAAGGCGGACGGGCAGGGCCCCGCTCTGCTGTGTGCTCTGGAGGCCAGCCAGCAGTCCTCCTTAAACCACACAATCAGACAGTGGAGGTAAAACAAATGGAACACACCCAGCACTGAAACTCTGTCTTTAATTTAAGAAAGAGATTCTTCAATAAATCTTTAATTAGGTCCTAAGGATGAATGGATGCTGTCATCCAAGAAGCAAAACCCAGTTGGGGATAGCAATACAGTAATAAAATGTTTTTTAGGGGTTTAGAAAAAAGAGACACTTATTTTATTTCCTTGGCTCTTTAAAACGTCATCTAATCCTTTTCAGGTTTAGAAAAATAAGAGATTAATCAACAATGAATTTTATGAAACACAATGTGACAAGATGGCACACACTCCAGTTGCATAAAAATTATAATTGACCTCATTACAATGAAACTTTGCTCTTTGCCTGACCTAATTTTTTTAATACTACAAATGTCACATATATGACCGTACAGGGGTTTTAACTTCAGGACTAATCCATCAGTAACTTAATACATTCTTATTTTTTTTATTTAGTATTTATTTACAATTATTTATATGTATTCTTAGAGAAATTTGAAGACACACCCATTCTGTGACTGAGGACTCACCCTTGCACTAGACACCTGTACATGTACACCTGTGCTAGACACCTGTACACCTGTACTAGACACCTATGCACCTACACCTCCTGTGCTAGACATCTTTACACACACACCTATACACCTACACCTCTGCCACACTCCTGTACACTTACACCTATACTAGATACCTATACATGTACACCTGTACACCCACACTCATACTAGACTCTTGTTTACCTATATCTGTACTGAGCACCTGTACACAAATGCCTCTACCCGACACCTGTACTAGACATCTATACACCCATACCTGTACTAGACACCTATACACCCACACCTGTGCTAGACACCTGTACGCCCACACCTGTGTTAGTTACCTGCACACCCACACCTCTATTAGATTAGTTTAAAATTTGAATGTAAGCCTTGTTTGAGTATGACAGTAATGTTTTCTACTTAGTGGTTTCGCACCTGTCATGAGCTTTATGGAGATTCCTTTTTCTTTTGAAATGTCACCAACCATCTTGTGTTTTCCTGTTTTGCTGGCAGAAAGGCCCCAACAAAACTCCAGTGGCATCCATCATCCTGACCAGCCTGGTGACCATGGCTTTCGTTTTTATTGGCCAGGTCAACGTCCTTGCACCAATCGTCACCATCAACTTCATGCTCACCTACAGCTTCATTGACTACTCCTACTTTAGCGTGGCCATGACCTTCAGGCTTCAAAGAAAACGGAGGAGAAACACCTCTAGTCCTGGAAGAAGACACCGGCGAAGGTCCACAAAGCAGAGTTCCAGACCCCTTATTGAATCTGCTTTTCCCAACTACGGGAGCCCGCAAGGCAAAGGCACTCTGTTGGAGTTTACCAGAGACATGGACCAGATCTTTCCATCTGTCGTCAGACCAGAGTCAGGAGCTGAGGGGATGCTCTCGAGGCAAGAGGAGACCAACAAACCTCAGTCCAGACCAGCTACCACCAAACAGAAGCTGATGGAGAGCTTCGGCCTAGACCTGAACCGTAATGATTTCTCAAAGGGGAAAGAAGGTGAGCCATGTTCATCTCCACTGCAGGAGGAAACTCATTCACCGTGTGAGGAAGAGACGAGGGCTCCACAACAACCAGAAGCCAAATGCCTCACAGAAATATGCAGTGGAGATCAGGACTGGACTGCAGAAGCTCACAATTGCAGCACAGGTGATATAGTTCACCCATCAAACACAAAGAAAGTTCTCCGTTTGTAGTAACTGAAGCTAAATCTCACAGATGCCGAAGGTAAAGAACCACACCAGGGCTTTGAAATTCAGCCGATAAACAACTCCATCTATGCAAAACTATGTAACCACTGGATTGCTCTCTTTGGGGTAATTATTAAACGGACACGCAATCTGAACTTAAAAATCAAAGATAATAACATCCTAAAAAGTTTATCGTTTAAGAAAACTCCAAACCTTAAAACCCTGTGTGCTTTCTTTCAGGCTCTGAGTTCCACATTGATCATGTTTGTTATTCAGTGGGTTTATGCTTTGGCAAACATTCTAGTGGCAGTGCTGCTCTTCTTCTACATTGGAAAGACAAGTCCTGGTCTGCCTAAAGGTATCTCATTGACACTTTCAATCACTAATGTTACATATTTTATCACAGGAAGACCAACATGGATTACTGAATCTGTCAAGTTTAGAAAATTGAAATGATAAAATTTCTTTATCAATAGGAATTGCATCCCAGTTCAGTTTCTTCACTTGGGTCAAGTCAGCTATAAGTGGATTTTGCAGGTATTGTGTTTATTGATTTATCGTCCTAAACACATTTCTTGTGTGCGGATGGTGCTAAATGTTTTGGATTTTTTTTTTTTTTTGTTTTGACAACTGGATTGACATAAATTTATTTAATTCACCAATAAAGTTACCAGAAAAATCTTTTATCTCAAACCTCAAGTTCTTTTTAAGTCTAAAATATTTTTTCTTGAATAAATTGAACTAATAATAAATGTATTTTAGCCAGAACCCAATATATTCATATTAAATAATTTATTGAGAAAACATTGCAGTTTAAATCTTACTAATACATTTATTAAATCACTATCTAATATATTATTATGTTTTTATTCTTATATAACGTGTGCTACTTTAATTTGAAAGTTCAAATTGATCATTAACCTAACGTAGCTTTATTTTTTTGCTATTAGATTTATTTTAAAATCCTTTTTGGGGGTCTTTTTTTCTAAATTTTCACATGGTTTACATTTTAGTTGAGCTACTTAGTGTTGCATTTGTCATTCAAATAGCTTCTAAAAATAAGATTTTAAGCATTTTTATCTAGTGACTACATTTTTGCATTGTTATAACTTTTATGTTTTAATAAACAGGAAAATCTGCAAAAAAAATTAAGATGATGTTAAAAATAAAAAATATTTTAAAGAAATTGGTAGACCAACTAGATGCTAGTCATCTGAAAATTTTTGTAAAGATGTTTCTCCTTTTTCTTGCCTTTCAGAAAGAAGAATTCTCCCCAAGATGAAATCGTACTGACGCCCTCTCTATCTGGGATTGGACTGAAAACCAAGCAGCTGACGCAGGAAAACATAGACTTTGCGTCGCGCCATCGCGTTCATCAGTCTTCATTTGTGAGTGCTGATCATATGCTTCAACCAGCAGGCCACTGACTGACTCGGATGCTGTGGGGTTACGAACACAAACACCAGTCGAAAATCCTCTTTTACTGTCTCAGAATGTCACCATTTTTTTGAGAGGATATACATAGAGTACACCTTCCTTTTTAAGGAAACTTGAGCCGTTTCTGCAAAAGATGTGTGTTGAAAAAACATGAGGTGCTGAGCAAGTCTCCTTGATTCATTTAGTATCACTTAAAGCAAAATATATGCTTAAATTTGCATTAAAATGTGACTTGTAATGTAATCTCTGTTTTTGTAGCCATATTCTTGTAAAGCATGAAGTACCCTGTACATAAA
>NC_050532.1:15385738-15426590 GCF_002922805.2 Oryzias melastigma
ATTCAAAAAGTATTAAATTAACATTAATGCTCTTTTGTTCTGAGAAAATATAGGTCATTTGGATGCAATTTTTGAAGGAAACGACAACTTAAAGTGTGAAAACCACATCCTCTTCAGATCAGCAAAATGTCAGCAGGCACAGGATTTTTAGAATTATTCCTAGTTTTACTTTTGCATAATCCCATCATAGTAGTGTGTTGTTTTTGTTCCAGCTTCTAATCACAACAGCCCTTGTCAAGACTATGCTGGTGTAAATAATTTGTCTGCAAAGATTTTGCTAATTTAAAGCGTTATGAAAGTGAATCTACATGATGGATAGAGGTGTTGATGCTGCTTTCTGCAGGAATGAGCACGTTAGCAAGTCAAGAGGCGGATTTGCATGTTGCACTATCACTTATAATCTTTTCTAGGTTACATTTGCTTTAGTGTTTTCTATTTTGATTGAGTTTGACAGAGTTTGACATCCAAGTTGAACGAGGTGTTTTAAAGTCCCATTCCAATAGTCTTTTGATCTGTTGTTAAAGTGTTACCAGTGGTCTTTTAATCATTATTATGCTGTTTTTAGCCCAAAACCTGCAAAGCAGCAGGAGATCATCATAAAGTTGCCACTGACTGACTGGCTGGCTGGAACTGTTGGTGGGGAGTAAGCTTGTGCTCATTTTCCATCACCCCTTTGTTTACATTCTCTATTGCTAGCTTACAGCCCTTCACAACCCAAGCTAACATTATGGGAGTAACAAAAATGGCGAGCAATATCTGAGCTATCGAATGGTACAGTTTTGAGCCAGATCCCAGCTCGGACAAGGAAAATAAAGACGTACGTGGATCTATTTGTCTGTAAGTGGATTCATTGAAATGGAGTGGATCCGGGAGTTTGTAGTCTACAAATTGTACTTTTGAAAAAAAAAAAAATTAAGTTTTCACTTTCTCTGATTTGCACAGATTTAGCAGATTTTTGGGTCGGATGCTTTTCCCTGACACAACGTTGTATTTTTGGGGACCAGCAAATAGAGACCCAGACTTAGGTTCCCTTGTGGCTACAGGGCGAGCATGAAGAGTCTTGCCTCGAAAGCTTGGCTTAATTTACCTGCTTTTTTTTTTAAATGCGTAAAATGTGAAGTTTTTGATGGCCAATACGACGTTTTATTACGGGGTTTTCCTGGCAAATATTGACCTCTTTGGCTTGCCATAGAGAAAACTGGTTGCACGTGCCTGAACCAACACCGCTTTACACCCAACCAATGAAGTTATTAAAAAGAAACAACCATGGAAACGCAATACGGTGCTAGCTTTTTTATGTTATTGTAAATAGATGAAATTCTGCTTTTTTGTTTGTTTTTAGTAAAACAGGCAAAAAAACAAACTTATCTAATTTATCTAAGTTAGCTTTTGCTTTCCAAGTTTAGCAGTTAACTAGTCAAACTCCATCATGATAAGGTTTGGTTTTCTTGATTTTTTTTAACTTCCCATCTGAAAATTATGTTTTTAAAAAAATACATTTTGAGCCAACTTGAACGAGTTTAGTAGAAAAAACATTAGTCAACTTAGTTAGCTTTACTGAAGCTATCGGCTATGGTTCAGGTGCTTCTTTAAGTTGATCTTTAATTGGTGGAATTTCAACCCAAATTTTTAGAAACAATAATCGAATGAAAAAATGTTTTGCGTAACTTTTAACAATATGGCTGGTTATTTAGCTGATAGTCGATGTCAAAGAAGGATGGGGTTGACACCTGCCGCCTGCGCAGCGGGTTTGGGGGTCGGATGTCTGGGGGGGATGTGTGAGCTGGAGGGGGAGGAGCCGAGCCTCTACGGCCGTGAGGGAGAGCTGAGAGCTCGGCTCAGTCATCTTCCGTTCCCCGCCGTTTGCGCGTACAGACATCGCCGGGTCTCCCGTGCATTTGTTCATTTCACGGGGGAGCTTTGGTTGGAGGCACGCGGGCTCCTCCCATGGTGCCCCCGGGAGACTCTCCAGCACCAGCTCGACTTTCACGGTAACAATAAGCCGGGGTCTCTGAAGTCATGGAAGCGTGGTTCTTGAACCACCTCTTCTGTGTGTGGCTGTGGGTGCTACTGTTGGAGCTGCCCGGGCCCCTCGGGGCTGGGACCCCCACTTACAACAGCACAAACCCGGTTACGGGTGGATTTTATCACTCGGGAAGCACCGACGGGCTCAGTAACACGGACAACGGGGTGACTTCAGCGTCGTTCTCCAGCGAAAGTTTATCACCATCCCAGAGGATCCTGCTGCTCTCACACTCTGAACCAGTGGCTGCCACTGCTGCAGACTTCGGTAAGACGAGGCCATTAACACAGAAAATAACATCTTTGGGAGTTTTAAAACTTTGGCTTGCATTTTTTAAAAACTTATAGTAAAGGATTATAAATATTTTTTGTGTTGAAACAAGTATTTAGAAGTGGGTTTATTTACTTTTTTGTAACAGAAATGTCCCAATATGAATGTAGAAAATTTAAGAGTCTTTTATTGCGGAATTTCTTAATTTCAAAATAAAATCACAAAACAAATGACTCGAACCCATTAATAGTGTGTAGTTTTCAGTGCAAAAAAAATTACGTTTTTTTCCCTGGGCGAAATTATTACCATATTATTGTGATAAGGTCTTTGTATAAAAGTTAACAATTAAGTCTTTTATTTCGAAATTTCTTTATTTCAGAATAAAATCATAGAACCAAAATGACTTGAACCATTCATTTAGTAATTTCATATAGGTTGTTTAGTTAATGGTCCGAGAATAGTTTTTTTTTTGTTTTACGGCACTTTTGCAATGATTTGGAAGAACTTGTATCTGCATAAAGTTATTTCTTAAATATTTTTAAGGAGATGTTGTAATTTATAAACGAATCTGAATAATGTACTCAACTTCTTTTAAAGACATTAAATTCATAGCCCAATATCACAAAGAATTGCCTCGCTGGGCTTCACACCAGTAATTTTACAGAAGCAGAAGGTCAGTCATAAATTATAAACAATAGCTAAACAGACTAAATAAAACTGGTTATTCCTGCCCTTAGACCCTCCTTCTTTTGTATTGGATTTTTTAAGTAGAATTCCAGTTTTTGTATAGTTGCTACAAAACAGTCCAGAAATGTTGGGCTTTCAAATGCATCTTTTTTTGCAACTGAATCAGTGTCTTTAGTTTGATTAGGTCTTGTTAATAATGATCTATTATGAAAACGTACTTCTACAGGCCACATATTAATGTTTTAAGGAAGAACCTTGTAAGCAAAAATGAAAATAAGTTGTATTATTCTTAACAACATTAACTTCATCATCAGAAAATAAGGTTTTGATGGTGTTTTTGAAAAATCTCATAACAATTTAATTCAGATTTTTATAATAAAAATGTATAATTTTAAAAAATACCAAATAGCTTAATGGATTAACATAAAAGGGAAGAAACACATTAGTGTTTCTAGAGGTTATTCACTTTGTGAAGTTAAAAACATTCATCTCAACGGTGCGTTGTAACATTACTTTAATGGGTTTGTTTTTTTTTCTTTTGCATCTCTTTTGTACATTGTCATAGCATCATTTGTGTCAAGGGAATAACTTGGAGTGCACAGTGTCGTAATTTCCTGCAAGGTTACTGTTTGACTGCACTGATGCTCCCTGGCTGCGCCCTCCTCAAAGACAATGATGTAGATAACAGTCAGATCATGTGAAGATCACAGCAGTAGCTTCTAATCAGCTCTGGTTATTGTTTGATGAAAATGAGTCTGCTGAACTCACCGCATGAACTTGGGTCATTATGTAACACTGAAAAACTGTGAACAGCTGAGAGATAAACAGCAGAAGAGCTGGGAGTGTCCGTCGATTGCTGCCAGCCTGACATTCTAGTCCGACTTTTGCAGCTCGGACTGGATCCAGAGAGACATCATTTAAAAAAGAGAGAGACACATCCAGAGGAAATGAATGAAAAACATAATTTTTACAGACTCTCAGAGGACAGACTGTTCCTTAGATGAACTTTCCATTCTATTAGTTTTGGACAGTAACTATTGGTGGCGCTCATCCTCAGTTCTGGTGTCAGAGATCTGGAGGGCAGCCAGGTGAGAGGCTCCCAGCATCCTAGAGAAAACCTCATATGCATCACTGATGTAAGGGGGACTCCTATTTTTCTATTTTGAAACTTGTGACTCTTGAAGATGTCTTTTCTGACAGAAGTATGTATTGCAGTCCTGAAAAATGCACCAATTTTTGCCGAACATTGACATTTAGGTGGAATTTTTTTATCTTTGTATATTAAACCAACTTTTTTCCTCTTCCATGCTTTCTGTCTGTGTTTAGTCAATAACTGTGACCTGACAATGCTGACCCCGGTTGAAAAGGAGTGGGAAAACCCACCCAGAGCCGTGGTGGCAGCGTTCTGCCTCTGCCTTGTGCTCACTCAGCTTTAGGAAGGAAATGGCCGAATCCCCAGCAGAGACACTCACTTCCATATTTAGGACTTCAAGCCATTGTTAAAGTAGACTCGCTGGCTGCCAGTTGCTCCCCACCCAAAACCCCTGCCCGGTCATGGCAGCTAAACCTTTAACAACATCAGGTCACACTTTCTGTAGCTTGTGCAGGTTAAACGTCATTTAGAGAGCGCCCTCTGCTGGTCACAGCTTGAAAGGCATTCATTTTCTCATAATTTTGGACACTGTTGTTGCAGTTAATTAGAAATGCATACTTTTTTTAAATGAAATATGCCTATTTCCTATTCTGAAAGTCTATTTTCTAGTTTTTTTCTTTCATGAAATTTCCTTAATTGTTGGTGATTCATTTTCAAAATGTAATTAGGTGCTCAGATTGTAAAAGAAAAGTAACTGTTGTCTTTTTCTTTTCATCCACAGACTCTGAGCAGACGAAAGCATTCACAGAAACCAGCAATGTATCTCCAGATGTCACCGACGTCTCAACCGAGCCGCTCACCTTCACCACTGATGCCGTCAGCAGCAGCAGTGATAGCAGCACATACTGGAAAGAGTTGACCGATACAAACCATATTTCAGGTCTCCCTCGCTCTGTGTCGTGGGAGCCGTCGTGGCCCTGGGCATTTTCTGCGGAAGACGACCTTCTCCAGGACGCCCCCAGCAGCCAGCAGGGGGCGTCCACCGCTCTGATGTCCCACAGCACCTCCTTTCTCACTGACGGCACTTACACCACCACCATCTCTCGTGCCGGGGAGAGGACGCTGCTCTCTGTGACCTCCTCCAACAGCAACAGCACCTCCTCCGCCTTAGCTGAGGACTCCAACTCCCATCAGCCTCCTTCCACATGGGGAATGCCTCCCAGGTCTGCAGAGCCTGATTACACTAAAAGTGAATCATCCACAAGGGCCAATGGAGGAGAAACACCAGAAACAGAAACATTTACAGAGAGTGGAACCCAATCAAGGGCCAGAGGAACCCCGAGTTTATCTGTACCAGCTAATGCAACTCAGCAAGAACGAACTTCAGCATCACAGGAAGTCTCAGCATCTACATTATTTCTTAAAAGATCAGAGCCGGACACAGGGCAGTCCCATCTCTCCGTTTCTTCCTCTCCTCCGGTCACCTCTCCATTAGGAGGTCTTCCTGACAACACCGGGACAAACCAGGCCTCGGGTTCTAGTGTTCAACCGTCCACAGAGTCCTCCACAGAAGCTCACAGCTCCAGCACGCAGAACCAGGGGAGAAGTGAAGAAGTGTCTTTTCCTCAGACCAGCGAAGGCATGGGTCTGACTGCAGCGCCCTCTACTGTCAGAACTGTTGCAACTGAAGCTGGAAACCCTCTGACGGACGCACCGCTGGTTTCTACCGCCGACTTTCTCACTACAACACCTGTCACTGTTACTAAAAGGTGAGAAGGACCACATTTGTTACCTATTAGTGATCAAATGAGTTATTTTACAGTCTTAAAGTAAAGCTTTTAGCTCATTATCTAAAAAAAATCTACAGAAACTGTTTAAAAACCCCCAATTGTTGTTTCTTTAATAGTCAGATAACAGAGGGAGACGCCTCCACAGCCATGGAGGTCACATCCACTTTACTGACGTCCACCAGCTCTTCTCCACCCTCAACCTCATCAGGGTTCAGAGTCTCCCCCAGCACCTATTTTTCCGCGTCCACCCTACCACAGACCGCCCCCTCCCCCACATCCTACACCCTGACCCCGCAGACCTCAGTGACACACCCGGGTCGCCACTTATCACCCGGTCAGACCCAGAGGCCCGCGACAGGAACGACCATCCCGACAAAAGCCTCCACCATGACAGCTGAAGCGAGCGGGGGAACCCTCAGGAGCTCCACTGCTCACACTCAGTTCATCTCCACCGCCTCCACCCACAGCACGCCGACGCAGACCGCTGGACATCTGCACACCACCCAGAAACAGGCCGACAGGGGGGGCAAAAAGGCAGCCGGAACGACCCCACCTGTTGTCATCCAACTCACCAAGGGGCCTACGAGTGAGTGGTTGAGCTGTATCTGGGGAAGCAGCAAGATTGTAGTTCCATACAATCCTGACTATAATGTCGAGCAACTAATATCTGTCTTTAACCAACATAAATTGCATAATACCACAAAATAATTCTTCAAATGTCTAAAAAAGACTAATTAGGCTCCTATGAAGTCACTGCTTGGCCAGAAGTGGTTCTTTTGCACTCTTGCTGTTTTAGAGATTTTTTTTTTAAAGCAACTTTGCATTATTATTATTCTTTTTTAAAATAGTGTACCGTGTTCTGCATCTTGATTGGCTGTTGACCTTGTCAATCAATCTCCTCTTTGCTGTGTCACCTGCACAGAATGTGTTCGGCTTTCCACATTTACCGCTATAACACTTTCACAGCAAAAGGTTTCACCATCACTTTTACTGGGTGATGTTTACCTGATATAATATACCTAATACAAACTATTTGTCAATTTAAAAAGAATAATTAAAAATATGACACCACATGATAAATTAGAGTAGTTTTCTTCTACTTTCAGCTGTGGTTTATGTAACAAAATGGAAAAAAAGCACATGAAGATCCTATAAACATGCTCAAAAATTACTGAAAAATTAGGAATTTGAGAAGAAATGACTCATAGATAAAAAGTAATGATACTGGAGACTTGGCCTTTGGTCTATTTATTCCTGGGACATGTGAGACTTTACCCAGGGTTCCATGACGCTCATATTGCTACATATTGAAAATTAGGATTTGTTTAACGATAGCACTCTAGGGTTAAAGAAATCCTCGATCATTCTTTAATTCTAGATGTATTTTCTTCAAAGGTTTAAACTTTAGGATTTAGATGAGACAAAATTGTGAAATGTTCATTTTTGTCTGAGAAAAGTCTATAAAGTGAGAAGTTTTATAGCCTAAAACATCTGTAATCCTTTTTCA
This sequence comes from Oryzias melastigma, assembly GCF_002922805.2. Classification (NCBI taxonomy): domain Eukaryota; kingdom Metazoa; phylum Chordata; class Actinopteri; order Beloniformes; family Adrianichthyidae; genus Oryzias; species Oryzias melastigma. The sequence goes on from NC_050532.1 coordinate 15,393,109, forward strand.
CAGATTTTGTTTATCTAAACAACACAAATGTACAATAAGTGTTCCATAGATATGAATGCTGTTTCTCAAAATGTACATGCTGTGTTTTAGAAATGGTTCTCAAACATACTTTTTAGGTACACTTGTAATATAAACTCACTGATCATTGCAGAATGTGCATTTACAAACTCCACTCATATGTGGATTTGTTAAACCGTTAGTGTGCATTTACAAATTTATATTGCACATTTGCATAAAATTAGATTTGTGAATTGGATTGTGTGCATTTGTGAATTATGAGACTAATCTGACCTTATAATAAAGATGTATTTTAGTTTAGTTTATCAGTTTTGGGCTGAGAATGAAGTCTTCTGACATCTAGTGGTAAAGCTGAGGTTGTACACACTAACTACTTGTACTCTAATCATAACAGAGATACTGAAGCATCCATTTTTGATTACATTATGCTTAAAAATGTTTCCCTAATGACCTTACACCTTGTATGTTTGATCCACCGAAGAAAGTGGAGAAAACGTATAGCTTTAACGCGTCAGTAGCTGCTTTATCTGAGAAACAAAAAACATCAGAACTGATGACGGGAGTCAGCCAGAGAATTGGATAAAATCTGAAGGACTGCTTTCACTTTTATGATTTCACGAAATTCATTTAAGACTTCTAAGTAATTAGATTCACAGTCTTAAAAAAGTAAAATTATGAGTTTTTATTTTAAAAGACAAGCACTGGAAAAGGTCAAATGTCAGGTGAGATCACTTTCTGCTTCCTCTCTGAACTGCAGGAGACCCCTGTGTGTTAAACCCCTGCATGAATGGAGGAATGTGTAAGAGCTCACAGAGGCATCAGTTCACCTGCCGCTGTCAACAGGGATGGAAAGGACGCACCTGTAACCAAGGTAACCATTCAGGAAAATCCAGAAGGATCAACTCTTCTTTTTTTCATGTCTTATTCATCAAAACTTTATTTTGGTAGATGTGGATGAGTGTAAGCAGCAGCCCTGCCCGGCTGACTCCACCTGCATCAACACCCGAGGCTCCTTCAGCTGCGAATGCCCGCTCGGCTTTGACCTGGAGGATGGCCGCTCGTGCACCAGAGGTAAATCAACCACAAAAGTCAAATAAAAGAGACTCCCCCGCTTGATTCTTCTCAAACATCCACTTATTTGCTTTTTTTTTTAGCAAAGACGTTTCTTGGAACTTTCAGCTTCGACAGATATGATCCTTCTATCCGGAGCATCGCCGTCCATGAGCTCCAGAGAGAGATCATCCAGCTGGTGAGACTTCCACGCAGCTTCACTCGTCTGCTTTCAAAGATTCCATGTTTACAAGTCAAGTACAAACGTGCTCGTCTTTGCCGCAGCTCAATGTCTCATTGTCCGTCCTGCGAGGTTACAGCCGCTCCACACTCAGCAAATGGTAACTGCTGCATTTATGAAGCACCATTTTAAAAAAAAGTTTTCTGGATTCCAAACTTACCCCATATGGATTTACTCTCACAGGGAGCAGGGTGGGATGCAAATCTTGGCTGTCAACATGTTTTCACTATCAACTGATGTGACGACCACTGAGGTGTTCAATAGCATCCAGATGTCTCTCAACAACTGCAGCTCATCTCTGACCCACTGCCGAATGTTCCTGCAGCACCGCCTCTCCTACCACAGTAAGTCTGTCCGCCTTAAACACATCTGACATACATTTTTTATCTATTTCAGCACATTTTGTGCAGCCACTAGGGGGCACACTTCACTTAGTTTAGTATTTGAACAATCTTGCTGTTAAAAGATGTAGAAATCTGCCCAGAAAGAGCTAAAAGTTTGTTTTTTTATGAGTATTTTTTTATTTTTAATGGTGTAGAAGTGACATTTATGTGCTTCTCTGTGTTCCAGCTGAGAGTTTGTGTCAGGCTCAGAGGACTCGCTGCGATCCGGAGCGCACCGTCTGCTCCGACAGCACCGGCACAGCCTCTTGCCAGTGCCTACAAGGTTATTACAAGCACAACTCCGACGACCTGTCCTGCTTAGGTGAGCACCTCACACATTCACTGTTTTTCTACAAAGTGTTTGTGGATTTAGAGATTTTTGAGAACTTTTAGTTTAAAAATGAAATTTCTTGTTCTAGAATGTGGAGATGGCTACAAGCTGGAAAATGGCACATGTGTCCCGTAAGTTTGAATAATTTAATGTGAAATTAAAGTTCTGAAGTCCTATATAACCCAGTTTCTTTGCAGGTGCATGTTTGGATTTGGTGGCTTCAACTGTGGAAATTGTAAGTCACTAGAATGTTTTGTTTGTTTGTTTTTACCATTAAAAATATATTTGTTTGTGTGCATAATGAATTAATTTATGTTTTTTCCTCATCAACTCTGCAGTTTACAAGCTGATTGCAGTTGTGGTGTCACCAGCAGGGGGTGCTCTGCTCCTCATTCTTATAATTGCTCTAATTGTCACCTGCTGCAAGTAAGATCTTTGAATCCTTAAATATATTCAATTTTTAAATACAACTTTTATTCTTAAGAGTTTCTTTTTTTTTAATGTTTTAGGAGTGACAAGAACGACATCAATAAAATCATCTTCAGGAGTGGAGACATGCAGATGTCCCCGTATGCGGATTTCCAGAAGAACAACAGAATATCCATGGAGTGGGGCCGGGAAACCATAGAGATGCAGGAGAATGGCAGCACCAAAAACCTTCTGCAGATGACGGACATTTACTACTCTGTATGTGGAGCTTGTCATCATCAGTTGCAGTAAAGTCAACAAATAAAAGCTACTTTACTCCTACTCTGTCATTAGTTAGCATCAATCTCTAGGTTTTTTTTCTTTACAGAGGGAGAAAAATAATTAAAAGATCCTCTTAGATGAGTTTTTTTCGTAGAAAATGAATGGAAAATTAAGGAAATCCTTTAAAACCAGAGGTGTTGCTGCCAATAGCAAATACTGTTTTCCCTTGTTTATTGCAGGGGCTACAATCTACACTTTAGTAAACACTGTTTTTCTTGGCTTCAGAATCTGCTTGAATTATGTTAATTACAAAAACGGTTGAAGAGTAATTCTATGGTATGGTAATTCAATGAACATTAACATTAATGTGAAAGCTCTGGTGTTAAAGGGTTCATTTTAAAGTTCCACCCTTTGAAAAATGTCTAGTTAACTGATAATAGAAGCTTTTAGCTCTTAACTTTCTCTCTGTTTTTCCCTGAAGCCCGCCTTGCGGAACTCCGACCTGGAGAGAAACGGTCTGTACCCGTTCACAGGCCTGCCGGGGTCTCGCCACTCGTGCATCTACCCCGCCCAGTGGAACCCCTCCTTCACCAGCGACGACTCCCGCCGAAGGGACTACTTCTGAGTGTGGATCCCCGTTCTCAGACTCCTGCTGTTACACTGACAGACGTTGAGATGCTTTCCTGCACACGGAAGTTTGTGTGTGATTTGCACTGTTTTGAAAGCTCACATGTAGGCATTAGAAATCAGGAAAAAGAGGAGGTGCTTCTTTGTGACCTTATCAGTGTGTTCAGATGCCTTTGATTGTTTTGAAGAATGTAAATCCATTAATGTTACTCAACTCTGGGTTCAAACATACTTTTTTAGTAGAGTAGTACTGCTTACTACAGCCAGGGAAACACAATATGCAGTACACATCAGTAAGATTTGATGCTTTGCTCCTCCGTCACTATAAAAATGCTCCGATCTGAAAATATCTACAGAAATGATCATCTGAAAAAGACCACTGAATAATGCACAGTCATGGTTCAACGGGTGACCTGACACCAACTGTTATTTATTCCATTTGATGTAAGAATGATTGAAATGTTATTCATGCACGTGTGTTTGTATGCTTGTAAAACCATAGTCCTCTGTCTAATCAAGATGTAATTAGCTGTTTGTAAAATGAAGTCATATTTTTATGAGTTTTCTTAGATGTTAATGATGGCGTGTTGATTCTGGCGTTTTAGTCAGATGTGGTTATTTAAATAAAAGAATCAGAAACCTTATTTTGTTTTAATTTTGCAAAGACTTATTGCTAAAACATTGACAAAACTCATGGTGTGTGGGATTATTGACCTTTAAGTCACCTGTAATTTGAATGCAAGTAAGGACAAAAGCTGGAAGTTAGGATTTTTAAGGCTCCCTAAAGCATCCTGTAAAATTAAGATTGCATTCAATTTTTTTTTATGCTTGTGTCCCAGTAGAAACTCAAAAGAGCCAGGAATGTGAGTCTGCAGCTGCACATTTGCATGAATACCAGCCTCTTAATAGGATACAGCATTTCATGTTTAGTGTTTGAAGTGGAACGTACCATTTTATAACTACAACAACTTTAATTGTGCATCGTTTAAAAATAGAAACCCCATAATTATCATTACATTTTCATCAAATTACTTTTTTTGTAAAGTTTTTTTTTATAGAAAGCACACACAGACATGAAATAAAGTAGTTATTTGCATAAAATGACAAAAAGGTCAAATATTTTATTAGTACACGTTGTTATTTTTAAAATATTTCAAATTTCAAACCAAGAATTATATCTAACATCAGAAATCCCTTTGTGAAATCGTTAGTACAAGATATCTTCAGACAAATAGAGCTTTTGTTGTGCGCATGGAAGTTCTGAGCTTTTCAGGAGTCCCTGAATGCATCAGCAGTCTGGTCCACCGCTTGATCGTTCCGAGGAGGATGTTCGGTTTGTCGGCAGTTGGTGGGAGAAAGAGGCGGATATGTGGTGGGACATCTCAGCAAACGTCTGTCCGGGGTTAATGGATTAAAGCCGCATGGAAATGTAGCTTTGTTCGTTAGAAAAAGCAGCCTGTCAGAAACGGAAAGAGCGGCTCTGGTTTATAAAAGCTCGGAAAAATCAGATCCGCGCACCGATTGGACGGTCCCACCTCAGCGGCCAGGTGAGTCCTGAAGATTTTTAAATGTTGTTTGAGATCAGATATATGCTCTTTTACATTTATTTATATGAAATTATTTTTTTAAACATGGTTTACAGTTTGGCACAAGGTTCGTTTGTAATGTAGAAGAGTGCATAAATTGGACTTTTATTTTGAAATCCACTGTTGCGTTAAAGCAACGGTTAATTAGTATAAATAATAAATAAAACTTCAATGTACGCTGCTAAGAATCAACAAAATTATATATATATTTTGCATATTTTAATAAATGTTAAAATAGTTATTTCATTCAACTGTGTTTTCTTGTATTTAAAAGTATGATATTTATCTATCAACAATGAGGTCTTCTACTTGACCTGCTTTGACCTCTATGCCCTAAGGATGAAGACGAACTGCAGGATCCACTTGTCCTCGGCTCCTGTCTTTGTCAGAGAGGACTCAGACGTGTGCCCCAATGATGTGGAGCCTCCTCACATTAGATCCACGGATTACACCGACCTCCAGAAACTCTCACTCGACCTTTGCTCACTTGGCTTTCTAGACTCCTGTCTCTCTTTAAGCCCTTTAAACGCTCTACTGCACCCCAGCCAGGCTGATATAACCACCCCGGGGTCTCCCGTCAGCTTCTTTCCGGTTGTATCTGACATGCTTTTGATCCCTGTTTCGGAACACAATGATCAGAACGTTCATCTGCTGCAAGAACAAAAACCTGAGTGGTTGCTGGATGGTAGAGAGGTGCACCACTCCTCTACCTCTGTTACAAGGATTTCTCCCAAATCTTGGGGTCCCCCTAACTTGTTAGAAACCCAACCTTTAACAACGCACAAGGAAATTCTCGGAATGCCATGTCCACCTGTTCCTGATGGGATAGATCCTAATAAACTGGTGAACGTTTTGTCTGAGGTGGAGCTGAAACATCATCAGCAGAGCCAAGTTTGTGGACTGCATGAGAAACCCGCAGAAGTTCCTCTCCACAACTATGAACACGGTGCTATGGTTCCTCTGCAAGAATGCAGCAATCCTCACTTTTCCTGGAAAGACTTGTCAGCCCCTCCACCTTCTCTGACGGAGGTCAGGGAGTTTGCTCACTCCAGCCAGGTGGTGCTGAGAGGCCTGCAGGAAGGCCTGGACTCTGAGGCGACGGTCACCAGCAGCTCAGAGGAGGAGCCAGAGGACCTCCATTCACTTCTGTGAGTATCAAACATTTATATCATTCCCAAATAATTCCTCAAAGCTCAATTTAAATTGGTTTAAAACAGTGTTTTATGCTTTATTTTAAACCCCTAATTTCTTAATGGCTATGCAGAGCATTTTTTATGAGTCATCCAGAAAAGATTCCAGTGTGTTTTTCCACTTTTGGCTGGCTTTAGTCTCCTTCCTGTCTGCAGTTTGTCCAACTCTTTCTCTTTTTTTTTTATAACAATTCCAGCTGCTTCACCAGTTGGGGAGATTTTATAGTAGTTTTTTCCTCCCTTTAAAGATTCATCATTCCCCTAAATATAAACAAACTGTCCTTTATTTTGTATTTTTCTAACTATTAAATATTGGGATCTTAGCATTTGCATCTATTTACTCTTTTAAAACATTGAACCTAATCTAACATTTTTATAAAAGCCAAAACAAACAGACAGAATTTTTATTTAACTCCACAAGTTATTGACTTTTTGTGCAATTTTATGTTCTGCAGCAGTTCTTCTTTCTTTCTGCATGTTGGAGTGAACATTTCGCCTTTGCCACTTATCTAAAAACTCAGTGAAATTTGCACAAGCCTCGTACCAAATGAAAATAAATTTTGGGGATAGTGAAAAACACCACCCCCCTCAAAAAGAATGATATCACAGGAGGTAAAACTGTAATAATAAAAATTGATTTTTGTTTTTAAAGTGTTTGCAATAAGCCAAGAATTGATAAATTATCTTAAAAGTCCATTATAGCACACAGTGGGGAGCCTCTGTGAGCGCTAAAATCTCAAAACATTAGAGTCTTCCTGCCCTGATCTAAAGTCTACAAATCACTTAACTTGGAGTTATGCTTTTTTTTTTATTTTTTATGTAATACACCTGATGCTTCACAGAAGTGTAAATATCAAAAGCTGAAAAGTTTGAAGAGAATTGTCCCTGTCATCCCATGTTCTGTGCTGGCAGCAGCTGGGAGATGCAGCAGCTGGAGGAGAGAGCCGAACTGAGCAGCAGGTGGAGCTGGCTACAACTGCGTCTCGCTGAACTCAAAGGACGGATCCAACAAATGGATGAGCTGCAGAAGCATCTACGCTCTACCAAGGCATGCTAAACCTCAGGCAACACTAATGACAACATTTTTGAGGAAAACATCCCCCAAGAAATCCATAAACGGGGCAATAAATAGGATTAAGATGCTCTGGTGAAAGTCCAACAAAGCATGAATGTTAGTCAGAAAAACGACTCATACAGTCGTAAAAAAATGTTGAAAATTATTGAAAAGAAAAGAAGTCATTAAGAGTGAAGTTTTTAAGGAAAAAATGCCTTGATGATGATAGTTTTAACAGAATGATAGGACTAGTAAAATTATGCTACAAAACTTTTTATATTTTGTACTTTCTGCAAATATATACACTGCAAAAATAGGTGACATAAATAGGAATAAAACAATTAATTAACCTAATGAAGAAAATCACGAGAAAGTAGTAAAATTATAGATGCAGTAAGTCATTTTTACTTAGTAAATCTTATAGTAAGATATCAAAACAAGTAGTTCCACACAAGCATTCAAATAGGAAAAAATAAGCTAAAAATTTAGTTAAACAGAATGATCTAAATGCAAAAACAATTATAATGCTAATTATAATAATTTTTTTTGCTAATTCTAAGCAAATGCTTCGTATTTCTTAAGTTTTAGTATACCTAATTGTGTTTTTTTATTACAGTGACAGAAAACTAGTGTAATAAGAGTGTAATTGAGAGAGAAAATGCCTAATTTTAGAACAAAATGTGAACAAAATTATTACATGTTGGCTCATTTTAATAGATCCTCATGAAATCTAAAACTAGCACTTATTCTTTCAACATAAACCTAAAATGTGGTTTCCAAGCTAATGACAATGAATGCCAGTTTAACATTTATTGAATTTTAAAATACTTTCTATAAAATTTAACCAAAAAATTACAGTATGACTTGAGTTTTTTGAGTCTTAAATCAAGTTATTAAGGATTTTGACTCATTTTAATATTTTTTTATTTCTAGATTCTAGATTTTAATGAGATAAAAAATTTAACTAACGTTTTTTTTTGTTTTGTTTTTTTTAATGAAATATAGTAGATTAACGTCATTTTTTTTCTTTTTCAAAAGTTTATATTCATTTTGTAGCTTCAGCTGAAAAAAATCCTTACACTTTACACAGCTGGCAAAGATTGTGACAAAAAAACTTTTTTAAATCAAGAGTTTGATTGACAAGATCTACAATCAATCAGAACAAAAAACACAATACACTGTTAAGAAAAAATCTCTAAACAGTGAAACCGCAAAAGGGGAACTGCAATATAGTCAGGGAAAGAATAAAAATAACTTTGTTTGAGGAGTTTTTGAAAATTGTCAACATGGATGATCTGACGACTGAATGAACCAATAAAGACTGAATTTAAAGACAGGCTGAGAACCAAAACAGCTGACCACCATGAATACCTGAAGCACGGTGACAGATGAGACACTGACAGGAATAAACAGCTCCAAAAAGCTAAATTAAAGCCGAACTGAGTGGCTGGATGACACATGAGGATGAAGATTCAAAGTGTGCCATATGGAGTGGAACTTGGGACGATATTTTGAAGAAAAAAACAACCACTGATGCTGCATTGAAACAGTAGTGCAGAACTATCAATGACTGTAGGATCTAGTCGTTCTAATCCACGTCCTCTATGTCTAAGGCTAAGGTGGTCCTCGCAGAATCCCAGCCTCTGACCATCAGGCGGGTTCAGCACACCCTGATGAGGGACAGAACTGGCTTTTCCTGCACAGCATCCGATTCTGACGCAGAACCCTGCAGCCCCACACGCCTGCTGTGCAGCATAGAGAGACAGGTAGGAGTTTGGAAACACCACACATTGTTAACATCCCACAGCTAAGTGAAAGTGATTTTTAGATGGTCTAAAAACAGAAGTGGGAGATAAAGTACAGGTTTGTTGTATTTCCAACCTCAGTTTTTGTGCCTTGTTTTCTTTGTTTTTCAGAGTGCCCAACTTAGCCAGATTGTGAAAAGTCTGCTGCCTCCTCTCAACTGCTCTCCTCTCTCAAAACAACCCTCCACCCTGACGGGGTCGAGCGCCTTTCAAAGGTTTGTAGGGTGTTATCTTCCAGCGTTCCACAGCTCTCTGGAGCTGCAGCGACAGGAGTTTCTTAATTGCCTCTGCTGTGAATGGTGGAGTCTTTTTGTCTTCCTGAGGTCTGTGAAAGAAAACTGATGAAGGAGATGCTATTGTTCACAGATTGTGTCACCATCTCGTGTGCTGTCACAATCAGCCTGCTTGTATCGTAAATTACAGAAATAGTTATAGTAGAACTTGTATATCTATGGTAAATTGAGGGAATTTGGTCTTCAGTATAATTTAAGTTTGGAACTAAGCCCAAGAATTTCCACACAAGGCCACCAAGCTTTGGCTTTGAAGTTGCCGGTTCAATTCTCATTTACAGACACTATTAAGGTTCCTGTTTGCTAAGCTGCCCTTGAGCAAAGCATCTACCCCACTTTTAGTTGACATTTTTCCTAAGTGTTGTAGAAGCAAAGATGTTTTGTATTAGGCTGCAGTGAAGAATACTCATTTCCTTCTGATCTGCTTTGATTTAAAATAATAAAAATTGTGTTTTTAGCTTTTTTTGTGGCATTTTTCACTTGATGGAGGACAAATTTATATAAAATTGAGCTTAAAATTGCATTTCTGAGTTTCGTCATTCAAATTGTTGTGAATCAGGAGCAGACAAAGAATGCAATTAGACAAAGAGCTTATTTGTAATGTAAAAAATGCATTCAATTACTGCATCTCTGCTGAAAATAAACACAGGTTTACATTTTTTTTATTTTCTCTAAATTGCATAATCATAAATAAAAATAAACTCCAATGGGAACAATTTTACAAAGATCAAAAATTTATCAGAGTGGGACTTTAAAGCAGAATTTCTCAAATTTCTAAAATCACTTCCTTATCATCCATAAAAAAACACCCAAAAGTTACTTATTTTTGTTTTTAGATACACAGTTTATAACTAAACCATGTGCTCACATGCACATTTCCATACATGCAGATACAAACCCTGTAAACCTACATTATTTACACTTAAAAAAATGACTCCACAAAAAATGCCCCTGGAGGAACCAATAACATCACCTCAAAATGGGTCAAAAAGTCAAAAACTGAACTAATTTGGGCAATAAATAAAGTATTTTACAATACTAAACAAATTATAAGAGTTAAATTGTGATTTCTTGTGTTGTATTTTTGTAACCTTTTTCTGACTGGTGATGTTTCTAATATATTTAAGTTTTTTTTTTTTACTTGTCTAAGATGAATAATACCTTCATGTTATCTATTCTTTATTTTTTCTGTAGCTGTGAAGATAAAAGACATGAAAGCCGTTCTTTTTTTATTTACATGAAGCAACATGAGGGTGTGAGTGCATGTCAATGAGGGAGACGAAGGGGATCAAACCCCTTCTTTCTTTGAGTCATGACCCTGATATCTTCTTGATTTGATCAGATCTCGTTCCTGCAGCGGTCAAAGAGGAGGCGATGTTTTTCACTCGGCGAGCTTTAGGAGAAGCAGACTGGTGACCCGGAGGCCGGTCAAAGTCGTCATGTCGTGCGCCCGTACGCGACCCGCAGTGGCTTTGCACAAACGCAAATTATTCATTTTTAATTGTGGGAAGGACTTCAGTCTACAGGTAAATTTTCTTTTGATAAACTGTATTATTATTATAAGCAAAATGCATTTTTTATTTTTAAAAACGTCTTGAATTTAATTTGATAATACCAATCCCACCTTATCTAACAGAATTGCTGCAGATTTGTTTATTGAAAAAGCTCCAGAAGTTTATCACCACAAAATAAAAAGGATTTACACATTTTTGTTTAAAAGTTGTTGCTGCAAGTCACATTTTGCAAGTGGAAAAATCAAAAATAAACACATGGGATTCAATTTAAACAGCATGTTTTAAAACCGAATGAAGTAAAAGTGTCTTCAGTCATGTTATAGTATTAAACACTGTTTCAAGTTAATTCCATCACATGTTCTTTCATGTTTTATTAATTTTCTTGTTCCAGGACTCAGTGGACTCCATCTGTGGACTCTCCTCTTCTGTTTCTTCTTGCTCCCATGTGTCGTCTGGTGAACATGGAGCCTCTGATGTCAGCTGTAGGTCCAGCAGTGGCTTTTCCAGCAGCTCCTTCTGCTCCGGAGCTCCTTCCTCTTCATCAGGTAGGAAAGTGTGATTTGAAGGATCTAAATGTTTTTTTTTTATTAGTTTATTAGATACCATGATTTTTTTTTCAGTTAAAACAAATGTTCTGCTTTATAACTTTTGTCTCATTTTGTCCGACCCCCTCCCAGACTCCTCTGCATGCCAGCAGTCACAGCGGCTGACGCTCAGAGAGGAATGGTCCCAAAGGCCTCTGGTCATCAACGCTGAGGTGTTCAGTCCATTAGGCTGCAGGAGGAGCTCCACACCGATGACCCGTAAGATCCTTGTAGACGCTGCTCTCTTTCTATTCTGCTTCGCCTCGTTTACTGTCCTGCTGTTTGCTCTTTCTCACATTGATTTCACACAAATAAAAACATTTATGCTACAATATACAGGTTTTTAGAGATTGTCATATTTTTCATGCTACAGTTGAGATGAAAGGTAATAGGAGTTTATGCCTGACGAGAAGAGGTTATGACATCACAAATAGTAATTCCCGTCTCCTGCACCGACTGTGGAGAAAAGATGAGTTTCAACCAGATGAAATAATATTCAGACACATTCAAATGGATTTCTATCATTTTATTTTTGTAGAAACAGCATGTTACCGTATGAGCTGGGCATAAAACTATAATGGGATCTTGGAAGAGCTAAAAAGAAAAGAATATTAATATGAAGCAGGTTTTTGATTAAAGAAGTAACTTTTTTTATATATATTTTACAATTTTCTATCATTTTACTGTTAAACTGTTTTGTAAAAAAAATGTATTAAAAAAGATAAGTATTTTCTGTTATAGTTCAATTTGGTAATTTGGTGAACAAAACTTGAAACAACATAATAACACTATTTTTTTTTTACTGTAAACAACTGTTTTTTTTTTTAATATGACAAAACTACAATCAAATTTATGAAATCTTTTCTATTATAGTTTATTTTGGTTATTTCACAAATTCAAAATGAACTTGTTCATGCTCTTAAAAAAGCTGATAAACAAAACATAAAACTAATAATGATACTTTAATTGAAAAAAGGGGTTTGTAATTTAATAAAAAATAAATTTTAATTATTTATATTTTATTTTATAGTTTGTTTTGGTAATTTTTAATGTAAAAGAAGTACTTGTTCAAGCATATAATGAAGACAAATTTGAATGAAAATAAAATATGAAACTAAATAATCAAATTTTTACCTGTAAAAATAGTTTTTTTCTTATATTGTATATATTACATTGTATATTGTATATATTTTACTAATCTAAATAATTAAATAGACACCTTTTCATGCCAAAGATAAAGTTGTTAAAGATATTGTAAAACTTACTTGTGATTTTTTTTACTGTAAAAAACTTTCTTTTAAGTTTAATTTAACATTTTCATTTTTTAAGATTTTCTATTATTGTCTTTTGTTATACATATTGTAATAAGTTAAATAAGTATTTATTTAAGCAAATAAAAAAGCTGTAAGGAATACTCTTAAATCGTCATGAGTACTGTCATGAATTCAGTCTGAGTCCAGCTTTTTATTGTGTGTAATTACAGGTCACAAATACAGGAGCCACCTACGAAATCCTAGGAACCAAACGTTGGATTTATCACCTATCAGATCGTCCTGCTACCCTCTGGGTCCTACCAATAAACCCTGGAGGAGGAGGAGGAGGAGAAAGAGGAGAACATGTATTTGTGGGCCAGTCGGTGTGTATGCACTACATGCTAACACTCTATGGCTGCATAAGAACAGTTTTATGACACTTTTTTTTTTTCAAATTGTGAAAAAAGTGTGTTTTTCTTCATTAGGATTTTTTTTTAAATTTTGTTGAAGCAAGTCTGCTCCTAAGATTTAGGTATCCAATTTAGCGAAGTTAGAACTAGAAGTCAACAGGGAACATTACTCTGCAGGGCTTCTCAAATTTAAAAAAATCCTGAATAAAAGTCAGTAAAATGCCTCAATAAAAAGACTAAATGAACATCTTTTCACCCCCAGAAGACATGGACGTCCTCCACCATCACTGTTACCATGGAGATGAATCTAGCAACATACCTGAAGAAAGTTACGCTCAAGTTTCAAACAGCAAGGCCTCCCAGGTAACAGTTCAGCTCACGCCAAAAACATTTGATCTGGTTGCTTTGTTTTTAGTGATAGATCTGTTTGAAAAGTGAGACCCCCAGTATCGGTGAGATTAGCTGGAAATTGTTTGTTTTCTGATACACGGACAGAAAATTAGCATTTGGTTGCATTTGTCAAATAAATATTTTCTTATTTCTACAGGATTTAATCCACACTTTTAACCCTTTAACACCTAAAAGGGACACTAAAACACCATTTTTTTAACATACTGTAACTTTTCAACCCTTAACACGTTCAGTGTAATTCCAGCAGATTTTGAAGGAGCCAGTAAATCAAAGAACATAAACACTGGATCTCTGGTGTTAAAAGGTTAACACAAATTCAGCATCCAAATTCAACTTGGGAAAATACTGGAATTCTGATAATACAGTGTATATATTGCATGAACTTTTGGACATATTTCATCATCTTCTTCCAGACCTTTCTTCAGAAAGACATTGTGTACCACATCAATGATGTGATCATCCACAGCTCCTCCCACAGACTGGAAAAGCTGCAGTACAAAGAAATCCCAACTCCCAGGTGGGATGCAGAGTTCTGTTTAACAAAACAGGAGTTGTTAAAAGTATTTTTTATTTTATTTTATTCAAGACATTTTGTTGTCACAGAAATTTTGCAAACATAAATCCTCCTTCTTTCCAGGTGGCGAGTAGTTCAAATGGAGCCGCTGACTGGAGTGGAGATGGAGAAAGATGAGGATAATGAAAAGCTGCAGGTAATGCCTTTATTAGTTGTATATTTGTGTGCAAGCTAATGATTATATTCATCTGTGTGTGATGTGCAGGTTGAGAACCTGACAGACGACGTCTTTGCTCAGAGGCACCTGCTTTTGGAGCAGAAAGAGAAATCCCGCTGGTGCTGCAGGCGTCCTGCCAGGTGACTTCTTACCGGCAAAGCATGTGACTCACACCTGCAAATCTCCACTTCTCTCTCCTTTTGACACTTAAAAAAAAAGTGGGGATTTTACTAACTTGTCTCTTCCAAGCTGGTTAACAGAAAGACCTTGCTGTTCCCTGGTCGTTCTGTTTTTTTTCTGCATTTAAGTACAGCCTGTGTGAAAGTGAGCACCTAAAGAGCTTGAAGTGGCACGCTTGTTTGTCTTCCTCCAGATCTGCCAGCAGGATGTCAGGCAGTGGGAGTGGGAAGTGCACATCAGGAGAGGAGAGCTGCGGTCAGCCGGATCAACTGTTGCGGCTGGAGGAGAGGGCGGTAAGATCCACAGCACTGAATTCTCAAAGACAAAAATACGAGTTTTATGATGTGTTGAACATTTTGACGTTTTTATAAAACAGAAAAAAATTTGACTTTGCCTCCTGACTGTGCACTTATGTTGCCTGTCATAGAACATAAAATAGTTTTTGATTTTTTCTAACAGCTTTGAGTTTTTATCCTTCTGTTAAAGGCTAGTTTTACAATTCTAGCGTTATTAATACATGGATGAGTCACTTGTTGTTGCAAGTGGCAGGGAAAATGGTCCAGTTACCAGGCACTTAAATATTTCTAAGTAAAGCACCTGCAATTCTAGGAATGGATCTATTTGTACAAATTCTAGGAATCTGGTCCTGAATCTAAGACCTAAATAGACACATCAATTTATTTTAAAAGCGTTCCCATTGGTGTTTTATTATTAGGATTATGATGTTTTTAGTGATTTTCTAGTTCATTAGAAATCCACTTCTGAGTTGTGGGCGGGACAATTTTTGTGGAGTAAGCCCACTTCCATAGTAAGCCTTTTTATAATTAATTTGATATCAGGCTGTTTTAAACCTAACTAATAATTCCAAAAGTATATCTAGTTAACTAGCAACATCTAAAAATGTTTTAAAATGTGCACTAGCTTTCTAGTGGGTATTGTTTATGCTCACTAGTTAACTAGTTAACATTAGTAGTTAAAACAGCCTGAAATCAAGGATATTGATTTATTGAGAAAAAGGTTTGCCATACACTCCCATTCCCATCATCCACCTGTTTATGTGCTCTCCTGCTAGCTTACAGCCCCAACCCTAACATTACCGCTGCAACAAAAAATGCAAAAATTTTGTCGCAAAGTTTAGAATTCGGTCGAGAAAAAACGACGTACGTGGATCTAATTGTTTGCAAGTGCATCAGAATGGAGTGGAGCAGGGCACTTGTGGCTTGCCGTAGTGGCGTCTATGTTACTCTTTTAGCATTTTCTCATAACAATTTGAACAAAGAAAAACTCAGAAATGAAATTTTAACCCACATCTTCGTTATACATGACATCTATGAGGAGAAAATGCAACAAGAACATTTTTAAAGCAACAATAACACTGTTTTTATTGGCGTGGGCTTTTAAATATGGAGCCCCTAAAGGGACGTAAAAAAAGTTAAAAAGAAAAGTTTCTGGTGTGCACCAGTTTTTTTCTTCGATGTCCCTTTAAACTTCCAAACTTTTTCTGGTTTTTGTAAGATCTCTGGCAGAAAAGTTCTTTATTTTTTATTTTTATTATTTACCCTAATGCACACTATAAATACATTGAATTTTGTGCAGGAAGTCATTCTGCATTTAGGTCGTGTTGGAAGATTTTTTTCATTTTTGTGTATTTACCGAGCCGGACAGTCATTTTTCTGATCATCCGACACCGGATGAACGTAACATTTCTCTAAGGTTCTGTTTTTTCCTGAAGAAACCGTTTGTGCAACTGACAATAAAATGAGAACTAAAGTCACAGTTTTGTCCACCCCTGGTTTAAAAAAACAACAAAACAGCACAAATTTGGAGTAATTCTAATCAGTTCAATAACTCTTTCAGATTAGATGTTTTATTTAGATTATGATCAAGTTGAGGAACCAGTATCACAAGAAAATAAAAAGAGGAATGGAGGTTCTGGAGCCTGCGGGGTACATGCTGGACGGTTCTCCAGACCATCGCTGGGAGAGCAGAAGAATATAAACTAGCTAAATTTAGTTGAGGACCAAGAAATGGTTGCTTTGCATTCAGCCTGTGTGTGCTAGAAAACCCAGATGAGCTCTCGAGACTCTACAAAGATGCTTGTCTCCACTTACTTCTTGGAATGTTTCTCTAATTGAGGTACTCTCCGGCTCTTTAGTTTGATTGGAGAGGGAATGAGTCACCGCTGCACCAGACTTTCCTCATCAGCTTTCTCCACAAAGATATGCTCAACTTCACCGCTTTGCACTCACTTTAGAAGCCAAATTAGCAATGGTGTTTCTTAAAGAAGCTCCAAAACCACTTTGATATTTACAGACAATGCAAACAAATGTTGCTTTAACAACTAAATTTATCAATTTAGAATACCTTTAAATGAAGTTCCATGTCTTTGTCAAATGATGTGAAGTAAAACCTGCTTAGAAAGAGGAAAACTGCATGATATTCCTTCTCCATCCTGCATCCACAGACACCTTGGGAGCCTCGACTCTTCCCCTTAACTGAAGCAGAGTGTGCTGACCTTCTTGCTGAAGAAGATTACCCACCAGGACGGACAGATTCAACCTCATCCTCTCATTTATCAAATGCTGCAGCCCCCATCTCTCCCTGCAGTCAGCGTGTGCAACACTGCCCCCTTGTGGACAAATAGCACAACAGCTGTCCTTTTACATAAACGCCTGGATATAAAATAATATTTGCATACAACTAAAAATAATTTGTTTTTATGCAATAAATGATCTCACAAGTGAGTAACAAGCCTTTTAGCTCAACATAGATGTTTGAGTGTTACATATGGAGTTGCTCTGTTTTTCTTTTCGCTCCTCAGCTAAAATACATGTCATAAAATATGAAAGTATGTGTTTTATTGACCCAACTTAAGTATAAATTTACCAAATTTATATTTAAAATTGATACTGTCAGGAAAACAAGGTCAAAAAATGTGAAGAAACTGGCCTACATTTCAGAGGATTTTTTAATGGATTTAACTTAAACACTGTGATCCCAAGATCACCTTTTTATTATATTCAGCAGCACTGTGTTATTGATTGTTGATTGTTATCTGATCTATTTGTCTTTAGCTGTACTTTTATGTTGTTATTTAGGTTTTATTGTAATTCAAATATCACATGTTAGCTGCCATAATAAGGCAACTTCTCTGCAATGTCAGGTTTACACACTTTAAACTTGTCAAATGCCATTTCTTTCTTTGGTTGCCTTCAAAAATGTATTTATCTGTGGGAAATTTTTAAAAAGATGGATTTGTATATATTTATATTCATGTATTTAGTGTTGAGTTCCTATTTATGTGTCATTGTGCATTTTTTTGATTGACTAAAACGACAGAAAGTAAAAATGAACATTATTAAATTTGGATGTCATTGTGCTCTAATAAAACAGGTGATTTTTGTGTTTTAAAACCAAGGAATGAGCAGAATTCTCTTAATGCTTAAATTCTCATGTTAAAAAAACAACAAAAAAATCCCTGATTCTGTTTTTTTTAAGAAACTCAAGATTTTTCAGGTTACTTATAAGCTTTTGCCATTAAAATAAATATGTATTGCAGAATTTGCAATGGATTTAAACCTTAGGGAATATAAACCTGCAGCATTTATGAAAATCTGATTTTAAAAAAATCTCCAAACGCAGGAGGGTTACTCAGCCCTTACCCTTTCAGTCCAACTCAAATTATATTTAAAAGGTGTTTTTATGATTTAGAAAAATTAATTTATCCAATTTGGGATTTTAAGATCACACTGCAGCCAAATGCTTGAGCTTTAATCCTCAATTTATAGCTTTTAACATGTTTTAGGACTTCCTGCCTGGATCCCAATGTGCAGATGTTTGTCAAACTCATCTCATTTATGTCATTGTGTCTCACTTCTATTTTGAGAGTTTAAAATTAAAAAGTCATACTGGTCAGTCTTTTCGATGATTACAAATACTAGATGTATAGGATGCAGCTGTTTGTGAAGCTTCAACTTCATCTTTAAAAAAGTTTTGTTTTTTATTTCAATTATACATTTTTTCATTTCCCCAAATAATTTTGAGGCAGCAGAGAAAATGCAAAAATAATTTTATTTTTGGCCATGCTAAAATGAAAAAATAAACATTTTGGAAACCAATACAATATTTTAGTAGCTTCTGTTATGGCGATAATGCAGCAACTTTGCCATAAGGATGTAATTACAGCAGATGGACACTAGAGGGAGCTCTTGCAGAAAAAACATGGTTGTATTCCATGTTCTGTAATATTTTCTGTCAATGCACATACTGGTGTCAGAAAAAAAAAACATAGTCTAATGCTGTGTTTGAATTGCGTTTGAAGAAATCAACATTTTTTAGAGAAGCAAATATTTTTAACTTAACTGCCTATGACATCATTGATAGTTGATGAGTTGCTGCCCTTACTGGCTATAATTTATTACAGAATTTCTTGCTAAATTTAAAACAAATTTTCCTTTGATCCATACATATACTTATTTAGGGTTAGAAAAAAGCGTAAACAAAATGTATTTACTGTTTTCTTTTAGAAATAGTTTTTTACACCTGCAAAAACAAGTTACTTAAAACTCATTACAGAAATGTCTGTTTTAAAATAAAATCAGCTTCCTTATTTCTATCCAACATTTTTTATTAGGAAGATTTACCTACAAGTCTGGTTTTGGTGGAAAGTTTAGTACTTAGGGAGCTAAATCTGATAAATGCACCAGGAAGAAAAAAACTAATTTTCCTAATGAGCATTTTTCTAATAAATAATTCATTTATAATTTAGAGATTTACAGAGGAAACAATGTTGAAACATGTTTATAATCTAAGATGAAAAAAAAAAGAATCCTCTAATGTGAGCAAAGCCACGATCATAAAGTTAGAACAGTCTTTGCACACAGGAAGGTACAAAGCAGAAACAAAGATAAAAACACAAATTAGTTTAAAAATCCAGATTTATTCATATATTTTTTTAATCAGTCAATCCAACTTTAGCTCTGCCATTTTGCACTTTTGGTCTAAACATTCAGCATATAAGACTCAGTGCTTTACATGCTCCAAGTGCTATAAATAAATGAATAAAAAAACTTTTACAAAAATGGAAAAACAGACCAAAAAAAGAACAATACGCAATTTTAGTAAACTAACGGAAATATATATTTTTTTCAATTAACAATAATAGAGCAAAGAAACAGTGGAAATCAACATTAAAAACAATACTGGAAATACAAAACAGATAGGAATACATATTTAAATTAATAACATATTTATAAAGACAAAGAGTTCAAATGATAATGATTACATTTTAGCTATACTTATTACATTAAAAACGTAAAAAAGAAAAAGAAACAAAGTTTCAAAATAAAACTAATCGAAAAAAGTTATTTTTTTTTTTATATATATTGAACACCCCCCTTTATAAAAGCTATATTCAAAATAGGTTTTAAAGTTGCATAAAAACAATCTCCACACAGAAGATAAGACCCTCAGTTTCTGAGTTTCAGGAAGTGAGGATCATGATCAGCCTCACTATAAGATTTGGTTCTTAGTTCTTGGACAGTGTAAAGAAAACAAGAACTGAAAGGCAGGAAGGGTTGAGACATTTCAATACATTTACAGGCTATTGTTTTCCTTCAGTTTATGTCACTTTACTCACATTAGTAAATTGGAGGTCAATTACATTAATGTAGCAGCAAGATGAGGCCAATTCCTCACGAAACTTAAAGTTTTACAACTCTAAAATAGTCTTAGTTTGAGAAAACAAGTCTTAGATTTATTTTCTGAAAATAAGAATCCTTGGTAAGATCATTTTTCTCACCTCATTGATAGATTTCTTGCTTGTTTAATTATATAAATTTTTAATTTTTAAGATTTTGAAAATAATTTCTAGGCATTCTAAAGTACCCTCTTAGGTAATTAGAGGAAGCAAAAAATCACGGTAGCACATAAAGTTATCAGAACTTGAACTTTCTAAGAAACTCAACCAATTGTCATAAATCCAGCAGAAACTAAGAGATAGAAGCCAGGAGGACACACTTTGTTAAATAAGAGAAGAACCTCAGCACATCATCAAAGATAGGTTGGTATTTTTTCCCCACTATCTCCATCATCCATCAAGTTATCATCTAAGACAGGCATGTCCAAAGTCTGGCCTGTGGGCCAAATGTTGCCCCCATTCAAATTTCCTCTGGCTTCCATCATAAAATCAATAACAATTATAAAAACAATAAGTGTAAAATGTCTTGATTGTGATTGATTAAAATAGGTTATACACCATACTTAAGAACAAAAAAAAAGAGAAAAAAAAAGAAAGTTAACAGTGAGGGCCGGCGCTTTTAGGACAAGTGGAATTTTGAGCCATTTTTTAAAGTGAAATACAACATCTATGTCTGCTAAATAATATGCCAAGTTTTAGCTGTTTTCTATATGGATGCACTATAAGATGATAAATGCTAAACTAACTGGGAAAGAATAGTGCATGGGCTTCAAATAAGGTAAAATTGCATAAATAAATGAAAAATACCTTTAATTGTTTATTTGCATAAAAATTTATAATAAGGGTTCAAAGAATGCTACCTGATTGGTTGTCCCTCAAACATTTTCACATAAATCTGGCCCTCTTTGTAAAAAGTTTGGACATCCCCACTCAAAAGTATATGGCACTGGAGAGCACTGATACCTTCACATGATCCTAAACTCACTGCATCAGTGGATGTCTGTCCCTGAACTCATTGACTCACTTGCAGCCTTCAAAAAGCACCTGAAAACTTGTATTTCAGCCGATTCAAAAGACTTCTACTTAAATGGGTGTTTTAAATTGTTTATTATTTTTTTTAATTTTAATCAAGTGAGAACCCGGTTCTCCTCAGTACCGTAATGCCTCGCATCCATCAGGTCTTTACGCGCGGATGATCCCGTCATTACGGTAAAGGCAGGCTGCATGCGGCGCTGCTGGGTCCGGCAGACTCGGAGTTGGACTGAAAGACGCCGCAGCAGCGAGCAGGTAAAGAATTTTCTCGTCTTTTTTTCCTCCTCTGCAGAGGATCGGTGAGCTCCCGGCGCTGCTGTAGAGAGATGATCCCTGAAGGCGCGCAGCAGCAGCAGCCAGAGGAGGCTGCAGTGGAGCTGACATGATGAGGTGCCCCCCTTCAGAGAGGGGATGGAGGACAGACGCATTGTTCATGTCCGGCAGAACTGGGTCTAGGTTCTTGTGTCTGCAGATGGACGAGAACCAGATTCAGACAGGCTGCGGAATTAGTCTCGGCTGAGCAACAGATCTGGCAACCTAATCTCCAAGGTGGAGAAGACCTACTGATTGACCTAATTGCCATCAGTCCTGTTGGTCCAATTTAGGCATTTTTTATTTGGTATATTTAAATGATACATTTCTGCTTCAGTCAATGCTGCAATGTGAATTTATAATGCAGAAATACAATATATATTTCTTTAAAAATCCTTGCATGAAAAAAAAATGTATGTAAAACCAGGATTTTAGTGTGAGGGGTGCAACACAGGTGCTGAGTCACACACATAAAATAACAAAGACTTTGTCATTGGTCTGGTGAACATTTTCATGTTTATCTGAGTCATTCTGTTTGAAGAGTTGGTCATAAATACATTTTTGCTCCACATAAATCCAGACAAAAAAGAAAAAAATGCTGCATGTTTCTCACCTACAAGATCATTTTTCTCCCCGCCTCCCCCTGAACTGAATGGATGTCAGACAGCAGCTCCATGCATGCAGACTCCAGCCCTTTTCTCATTTACATAAAGGGCTTTGCAATTGATTTCCTCCATGTGGAGGGGGCTCGCTTGAGCGCGTGCACGCCCATCCAAATGCACCGTGCGTTTGGGATGACTCTGGAATCTATTGAGTCATGGAGTCAGGCAGACTGCTGGGAGCTTCTCCTCCTCTCCTGGAGGAATTTCTAGAGCCTCCTTTGTGCCTCCCCGATTCCTCGGATGGGATTGATAGGCTTGTACCTGACGTACAAAACAAAGAGATGCACAAACATGCTCCAAACTGATTAATCTGTTGTGGAAATTTAGGTTTTTATGGAACCAGGTTAAGATTATAAGAGAGAATGATTTTTAAAATCTGCTTTTTCTACAGTTTCCTCCCTAAAATGTTTATGAATGTATTATTAAAATCTATGCCGTCATTTGATTCAAACAAAGGACAAAAATGCAGCCTTTGGCTAATTAGTTCTCTCCTTTTTTTTTTTTTTTTTTTAACTTTAACCCTCGTTTGATCCTGACATTCTGTTTGCTCCTTCTCCCTGGAGTCAAAAATCCCCCAAAGTCCTGAAATTAAGCAGCTTAATTACATTTTAAATCTAAAATTTATTGTGAAGGATGAAAAACAAACTCTAATTATGAATTTTACTCAATTTAGTTCTAAATAAATCTTTATTTTTTTTTTCTTTACAATGCAAAATATGATCATCAGTCAGCATTATTACACTTTTTTCTCTAACAAACCGGTTATGGTGTTAACACAAAAGAAGGGAAGAGATTCTTCTTTTTTTAATGTTTACAAGCGCATGTCTGCCCCCTACAGTTGGATGAGGCTATGTGTGAAATGTCAAAGTGGTGTTAATCTCACAAATCTTGTTCCAGGCTTTTTTCTTTCTCTGTTCCAATCTATGAAAGACGTGGTGTCATATAATTCCGCCTGGGGACAATTATTCATTTCTCCCCCATCATTTATTTTCAAATGGTTGGTACTTCCGCGAATTAAAAGGGGCGCCATCCATACATCAAATCCTAGTCCCAGAGTGGTCAAAATTGACCAAATTTAGCTTGCAATCTGAAATCATGTTTTGTATGTAGAGTCCAAAAAGAATTGTAAAATCGCATATCCACACATGATGACGATAGTCTGAACTTGGAAGCCTGTGTGTGTGTTCACATAGACTTTTCTTTGGAAGTGGCTGCTTGAATGCTTGTTGCAGAGGCCAGTGTGAACGCAGCTAAAGAGTGTGAGAGTTTGAGAGTATTTGTGTAAGAGAATAGTAGAGTTTGTGCCTTAAAGTGTGTATTTTGTCTCGTACGGCCTTTCACAGCAGCTTCCTTGTGTACGTTTGCATTTTGTAGGTGGATCTGTGAATTAGAGTGAGTTTGTGTGTAGCCTTTGACCTTTCATAATTCACTGTACAAAAATGACCCATAAAACAGTCTTTGTACTCTAGTGGCGTACAGCCCACATGAAAATATAAAAAAAGGTTTTCTGATTGTAGTCATATTAGGACTAAAATTTCAGGTTGTAAAAGTAAAGATAAATGTATTTTTTTCTATAAATAACCATAGTAGGGGCTAGTGGGTCAAGCTAAGACTACATCAAGTGAAGGTTAAGTAAACTAATCATCACTATCCTTTGAAAAGTCTGATCTACTGCTATATTGGTGATATATAAGTTACCTTTGCATAAAAGGGTAGTCTTAGTACTAGCTATGGAATTTTTCCAAATCTTACCAAGTTATTTTAAGTCTGACTAAGCAATTATGATGTCTAATGGACAACTTTTAAGCTTTTAATTATGGTTAAAAAGGTCAAACTTGTAAGTGCTCTTGTGCAACGAGCAGCTTTCCTGCTGCGTGCAGGATCAAGTCTGACCTACTGGCCTTTGGATTTCTGTAAAAGTTTGTTGTCATTATCGAGATTATGTTTTTTTTTTGTAAAAATAGCGTCTGGGAAGAGGTGGCAGCATATCAGTGCTGCAGCCTGCCAACTCACTCTCATGCATTGTGACATGCACCCTGGATCAGCTTTACATAAGCCTCGTGTGTGAGTAAGACAACTTAATCCTGATTCCTGCAAAGATACTAAGTTAGCTGGACAGCCACGCTCAAACGAACGGACGCTCCTCATTTGTCACGTTTGAATCTTAACAGGGCGATCGGCACGTCTTCGTCTGCTTGTGTTTGTTGAATTGGAAAGATGGGAAATTGGAGAGTCTCTTTGTATGACAAAGAGAGACTCAGTTGTAACTTTGGCAGCAGTACTAACTCAGGGAAGCAGACAGCTGACACTTCTGCCAAGCAACTGCCAATCGTCAGTGTTCTAGGCCTGTTTGTTGGAGAATATTTCTTACTTTAACGAGTTGAAACAATAGTCAGTTTGTTGATGGTCTAGCAAGGCAGAAGTCCTAGACTTTAGGATCACTGATAAATATTTTACTCTTTCACTGCTGATTCCTAACTTTTCATTTTTCAATTTTGATTCATGTTTGACAGAATTACTTGCATGTGACTTTAAAATATACCAATAATATGGATTTGCAAAAACAGCATAAATTATTGTCATATATCAAGATGGCCAGTCTTCTTTAATCAGGAAGGAAAATAAAGCATACACTACAAGTTTTAATTAGCTCTGAAATTCAAATGTAATGCGGACTTTATCTTCGCTCTTGGAAAAATCTTTGATTGGGACTTGTTTTAGAAAATGTATAACAGTCACATTATGACCTGGAATGTTCCACCCACAACTTAGAGGCGAAATTTGTAATGATCGACTGAACTCTGCAGAAACTATGTCCTATAAAAAGGACAACATTTTTAAAAAGTTGTCTAAAAATGGCATCATTATAATTAAAAGATGATTGGAGTGGAACTTTCAAAGCAATACTTTATGAATTCCACAGTTTCTTTATGCACCAGATTTTCCTTTAGTTTTTTAAATGGCATCCCCTTAATGAAACGTTTTTTTCTATGTCATTGTTCTTGGAAAATGGCTGAAGTAGAACTCAAGCACTGGATGTCACATGAATTGGGGTTAGAGTAGTCTGTAATTAAACCTCTGTTCTAATGCAGAGGATCAAATTCAAGCAAACCGTCTTTAGAATTAATACTGCAATGTACCCACATAAGGAGACGAGAGCTAAATGAGATTTTGCTGAGGTTCTTCTAAAAAGAAACTCCTCATAAAGCTCTCAGAGGAGTAGATAGCAGGTTAGCGGATAAAGATAATAGACTGGCAGTGGTGGCTCCAAACACAAATCCTCCAATGTTTCTAGAAAGGACAGACTGCAGAAGCTCAGATAAGCCTGAGGTAAGAACAAAGCAGGTATAGCTACCGATTACATGTATGCTTGCTCCATGTCGCATATAAAGCCATCATAAAAAAGACAATTAAACATGCGCCTATGAATTGGGGCTTTTGCCATGATGACAGACGACACAGGACGACTCCATTTCTCTGCTGCCATTTTCTTTTCATCCAGCAGTGCATGGCAGACCAAACAAAAAGCTGATAGAAATATGTGTGTGGGCTGAAGCAGGAAAAAACATCAGGGTGACTCACACATCATCTAAGCATGGAGCTTAGATGATGTGCCTCTCCTCTGCACTACATGCTAGGAGTTTTTGTGAGTGCATAATAAGCAGCGTTGTAGACATCATTTCCTCTCATGTTGAACACTGGTGTTGTACAGTCAAGACAAAAGTAGGGTCTTTTCCTTTAGTCAAATGACTTGACAAAACTTGCTTCATCTTTCTTGTCTGAGGTATGGAGAGTGGGTCGTACATAACAGCTTCTGAAGATGTAGCACGTAATTCTTATCTGAATATGGAAATCCCACCAAAAATGGATCTCTGGCAACTCCTAGAAACTTCAAGAATAAGGATATTTTTTATGCTGATAATGTTAGACTTTTCATCACTAGTCTGAATGAATTCCATTGGGATCCATCATTGACTGTATATGAGAACTGGACTTTGTGATTGTGACATCACCCGTAGAAAGTGACTCAATTCTGTCGCCAATTTTTTTTTTTTTGCAATCCGACACCACCATATTGGAGCCAGAAAATGTCAGTAAGCAGTGATTGGTCCGAATTGGTCTGAGTCAACATTTCTATGGCAACCACTCTCAGCAATCAGGAGTGAGCTTGTTGAAAGGCCACACCCCTACCTCTTGAAACCATGCTTTTGAGAATCTGTCAATCAGATATTTTTAAATGTTCAAAATGAAACCATATGCTTTTATTGAGGCATCTGATTGGTCCGTTTTTAACTTCAAAATTAAGAAAAGACTAGCAAAATTCTGCAAAAAAAGCTTTTTATTTCTGAATGGAAGTCTGGGATTTTGGCTTCTTGGATCCAGTGGGTACTTCCTGTTTGGGACGCAAGGGGGAGGAGTCACTCAGTCCACTTCTCTTATACAGTCAATGGGGTTGAGGATCCTGCAAAGGGCTACTGTCAGTTATTTCTGTTTTTTTTTTTTTTGCTTCCTAACACACTTCAATCTTCATCAATTCATATAATAATTAAAAAAAAAATAGAACCATAAGGTGGAAATCAGATAAAAATGAAATAAACCTCATTTTAGAAACATTAAGCCCCATAAATGACTAAAAGACGATGACCAATAAACCCCAATTTAGAAACGTGATCTTCTAAAGAGAACCAAAATATGCATTTTTACTGTATGTCAAATTATTTCAAGATAATTTGTCAATGTTAGTTTTGTTAAATTGTTAATTATTAGAGGAATTTGGGAGAAAACATGAGATGGACAAAGTGCTGACTTTCCATCGGCTGATTGTTGGGTATTCCTCGTTTTTTTTAGCGAGGTGAGCTGCCAGATGTGTCATCAGACGCCTTGTCAAGTGGGTGTGCTTTGTATTTTTTTGAACTGGGTGAGAAATCCTGAAATGCTTACAAGTTAGACATGAAAAGTGCTACCTTTTATCTTTCTAGCTGTCGTCCTCAGCTGACTTCTAACAAACACTCACACAAACACACAAGCGGTCACAAACAGTTTTAATGAAAACAGTACAAATACAACATATATATAAAACGTAATATATGTTTAAAAAAAAAAGTTTCAGAACGTTATATTTATAATAGATTTTTAAAAAAAATTAAATAAATTATTTTAATTGGTTGCATGCCAAGGAAAAATATACCGTCCCTTACATCTTCTTACCTCACACGTGACCTTTTGCACAAATCTCATTTTGAACACAATTTAATTTTGCTTCATATCTCTTCTCCTTTAACTGCCTGTGTGCTCCCCCTATTACTGTGATGTCGAGACTCTTTTGTTGTGGCCGGAGGAACATCATTTTGTTGACTGCTGCATCCTGGATTGCTATACACAAAGGACAAATTAAGAATCTGAATCCAATTTGACCCAAACTCAGAATTGTTGCAGTTCCTCATATGACCACCAGAGCCTGGTGTCAGAGGGGAGTATCTATTGACCCTTCAAGATGGTATTATCAAATTTTACACTATAAATACACATAAGTATAACGTTTTACTTTAATAATATATTTCTCAGCTATGAAAAATCTGCATATATGGATTTTCTTTTCTGAATAACATTTTTTGACTTAAATTTTTTTTTAGGAGTGACCTTCTGATTGGCAGATGGAGGACCCATAAATGTTCAGCCATTTTTTGAAAGATTGTTGAGGTGGGCGGAGCAACCTCAGGTCAAAAACTCTCTTCAAACCCAAACATTACGCTTCACTTTTTGCACGCATGTTTCAATGACTCACGTCAGTCGATGTGTCTTTGCTAACCTACCAGCAAGATGCTGCATGCATTCCTATGAAACTGTGCCTGTACCCTATAAATACATGGGAAAAAAAATGTAAATTGCTCACAAGCATGTGAATAATTTACTAATGTTCAATAGCAGATAGTTGTAGAATTCAATTTTAACTAAAAATGATCTTTTGGGTTCTTTATTTTCTTAGGAATTTGACTTCAGCATTTATTGACAAATTCAAAAAGGCAATTTTTCATTGTTGCTAAAGTATTTCATTAACTTAAACCAGTTTTTCTTCAACGGTATTGAAAGTATTTTAAAGTTGGTGTTGAAAATCTCTATTTTTGTATTGCATTTGCTGCTTGACAAGAAAATGTGTTTATTCAGAGTTAACAGTAATTTAAAATATTTTTAAATTGGGAAATCCTTTTCCAAAATATATCAAATGTTTGAACTTGAGAGGAAAATCTGTCACTACTTAGTTTCAGTACTTTAATTTTTGAATTTTTAAATGCGCAAAACAATCCATCAAGTTTTTAAAAAAATATAAAGTTGGTTTATATATGTTTTTTTTATTTGGTCTTTTTTTAAGTTTTTGAATCAACACATTTTTAGATACTAGACATGAATGCAAAAACATTTGTCCTTTCGGTGTAATCGTTAACTTTACCTTTTTTTTTAAAGGCGTAGGTCTTTATTTATGGCTTTCCAAACCATTTGCACATTTTACCTAGAATTATCTGTTTTTTTCACTTAAGAGACAAGAAATAACATGTTTGCTTTCTGCCTGCTAATTACTAGAGTATAAACTTTCTCCATGAAATAGAAAATAAATTAAAATTGTATTATCTGTTTCCTTCATGCGTTTGATGTCACATATTTTTGTGATATGTTTTAAGACCGATCAGTGGCCAAAAAATGACTCCTTTAAAACTCTGAATGATTTGTTTTTAAGTGGTTAAAAGATGTCATTCAGTTGGAAATGTGCTTTGCAAATCATTATCTTTGGTCAAATTTAATCTTCTACAAAACATTCTACTCCTTTATTTTGAGTCTACCGGAGTCCAAACTCCTACAAATCCACCACCATGAGCGGTTAATTGCAATTTGTGAAAAAAAAATCCAGGAAAATCCATCAGCCTCCCTCTGACATAAACCTTCACTTAGGCTGAATCAGCTAATGCTATCATCAGTTGCCATGGAGACTGACGGAGTTGCAGTGTTGCTGTGGAAACTGAACGGCTGCTCATTACCACCGACATCAAACTTCCACACTCCCTTGAGCAGCACTTCACAAACATAAATTCCTACTATGCAATCATGCTTTCATCTCAACCCTTCGTGCAGATTGAAAGCGTTTTGTGCGCTTTATTGACACTCTTCAGACATGGTGGCAGGTTTGAAACCTGCACAAGTAGAAGTCAAGAAGAAGCTTCATATTATCAGAGAGATCTTTAAAATAATAGAAGGTTTTGAGGAAAATGTGTTTGTCATTGCAGGTATTAGAGCTATGGCCTTCATCCCAAGCATGTTGCTTTCAACAGTAATTTATGACTAAATTAAAATACTAAGTAAAATTATAACACTACTAAATCAGCTTACAGAAGATGAAATATTCTTATTTCTCATAAATAAATGAGTGAAAGAAAATCAGAAATTTATTTGCATTTTCCACTATCTACACGTGAAAGTACATCATCATTCACACAGTGGATGCTTTGTACTACAACTAGTATATTTTCTACTGTTCAACAAAACATTTAGGCCGACGTAACTGCAGTTGGAGGAGAAAGTATGTGAACCCTTTGGAATTACTTGGTTTTATACATAAACTGGACAAACTATTGTGTTCAGTAAAAACATGAAAACCTTAAGTAGACAATGATTTTCTCTGTCGTTGAGATAAAAAAAAGAAAGAAAAAACATCATGTGTCCGTCTCGTACAGAAATTGAGGTTTCCATACGGTTCACATACTTTCTCTTGCATCTGTTTATTGACACCAGTAAGTTAACCCTTTTTTTCCTAAAATGATTCCCAGATTCTAGTAAAAGCCCCTAAAAGCTCTTAGTTCAAGCACATTTTTATTTAAGGGTAATTTGGACATAAAGTCTGTAAAAGCCTTAAAAAAACACAATATTTCTCAACTTTATTAATGTTTTGTAAATGTTGCTAACACTGCAGTTTTTTTTTTAAATTCAGCAATAAAACATTTTAAGATGATAAATATATTTACCAGATTTAGCCTGATGCCATGATGTTGTCCAGAAAAGAAACTTCTCTATGAACTGTGGTTTTCTTGCCTGCTAGCTCTTTATTAATTCAGCAGGAGCGGTGCTGCCTGCTGTAGCTCACTTCTTTGCTGTTCCCCTGACAGTTTCCTCTTAGATACTGATACCTATACACAGTCAAATACAGCGCACCATTGGACCAGTCATGCTATGCGGTTTTCCACATGGTAATGTCTGCTTTGTGCTCCAAGAAAAGTATTGAATAAAGTGTGTTTGGGAGGATGCTTGGATCAATAATTCCTTGTGCTTTTCTACAAAAGAACAGTGAGGATATTTAATGTTAAGATGGTAGAAATATGAAAAAACACACCTAGGTGTGTGACAACTAATTGACCCATTCCCAGGGGGAGCAAAGAGCTGCAGACACAGCCGTGTCAAGGGAACCATGTGGTGGTTTAACCCTCCAGTCCCACCCCTTAGAGTTGAGTGTCAAGCAGGGAGGCATTGGGAGGGAGACACGACCTCCGGATTTGAAATCACCCCTTTCCAGTCTCAGGGCGGGCTTACCATTTTACAAAGGTAGGCGATTGCCTGGGGCCCTCGATGTGTTGCACAAAAAACCCAAATCACTTAAAATCACATACGACTACTTATATGAAAGCGTTTCATCCTCCCCCAGCCCTTCTGAAGAAATGGAATGTTCCAGCAACAGCAAGCTAGCAGGCTAAGAAAAACTTTTAAAAGAGATTAAAACAAAACAAACAAAAAAGGTAAGATGAAGAGTAGTAATGTGTAAAAAAGTAAAAGGCAAGGAGAAAGCAAGAAATCTGTTTCTGCACTTCCCAAAGTGCAGGAAGACAAAATAGAAAAAAGTAAAGAATTATAGATAATGTCCTAAATGTTTGTTGTGAAGACAAAATTGTAAAATTGTGGTAAAACAGTCAAAGTTTCTCAAGAATAAAATCATAAAAAAAAAATCACAGTTGTTTCATTAAATTATAACTTTATTTTGAAAAATTTCCCAAGTAAAATTACAACTTTTTAAGTCATAAATGTATTATTTTGTTCTTGTAAAATACTATTTTTTTCTGATAATTTTGACTCCTCTCATATATGTATTTTCTTTCATGGTGACCCTAATACTCCAGCATAAGAGAAGGAACAGAAAAAGAGAGAAAAGGCAAAGGTGGAGGTGGCAGAAAATGGTCACCACTCCATAGTAACCTGTTTTTTAAGTTTTTGTTTGTCTAATTTAGTAAAACTTGACTAAATAATGATATAAACACTGCAGAGGACCCTCTGTTATTGTTTGCCTAGGGCCCCCAAACTGCTAAGTCCGCCACTGGCGGATACGCTACCACAAGACCACTAAGTTTGACACTTCAACATATGGACGGACAAGAATTAAGCTCTGATCAAAGGTCTATCGCTCTACCTCAGCACCACATCCATCTGTTTTTCATACGCTATATGTTCTAATGTTTCTGTAGTGTTTATGGTTCAATATAGGTTGGCAATCAGAAAGGCAGCATGCCTTCTGCATTTACCAGATGTTATCTTACAAATAGTTAATGAGACTTTGAATGCTTGTTGGTGCATTTTTTTTTTTCTAACACTGGTGTTTTGATTAAAATGAATCTTAGGTGAGACAGCTGTCATGTTTTAACGATAAGCTGTTTCCCCTTAAGCTTTGTTACTTTAAAGAGTCTATAACAACCTCAAAATAACATTAAAGAAACATTTTTTATGTGCTATATCATATCCTAAAGACAGGGTTCAAATCTTGCAAGGATGGGAGAATCTGCAGGGAACTAACCTTTTGGTCTCTATATCTGTGACATCGTACGGGAGCACATGCCCAATTTGTGAATATTTTAATGTTCAACCTCGACTGAGCTGCACTAGTCTGTACCAATCACTTCTCTGTACTGAACTGATTGATCGCCTGACCAGATAGCTTACTTCTTTTAAGTTTCATGATTACAATTACAGTAGACAGTGGGCCTTTTGTCAATTTCAGATGTGGTTACCGACCTGGAACCGACTTTTTGTGGTACAGGGCTCTCAAAGACCTGTCAAAATGTTTTAGCATGACTTACAAAGATTGTTGATGGATTGTTGGAGCTTTACAGCTTTACTGTAGTCAGAAGCCTGGTGGACTGATTTGTACACTTTACAAAAAGAGCGAGCATAGTTTTGTATTTTATGTGTCACAGCTGAACAATGTCAAGTTAATATAACTGAGTTGAGTGAAGTTCGACTAATCTGTCATTTCTGCAAAGACTGCTTATTGTAGTTAAAAGAGAGGTATGTATAATACCACAGTTTGTTTGAGAAACTTCCCATCAACCCTTCTGGCCAATCAACTGGCTCTTGGCACCTCTACGCATTCTGGGTATTGTAGTCAAAACACATCAAATTACTGTTTTGTTTTACTTAATGTGTCCCATGGTCTCAAATATTTGATACTTTGGGTAATCCGAAAGTAAAAAACTTCTAGCTAATAAAAAAATCTTTATTGGCAATGGCTGGCTTTGAGGGATGAAACCAATCATTAGCCAATTTAATTTGATTCACATTTTATTTCAAGAACAATTTTGAGACGACGATCAGAATTAGAAACAAAAAAACAACCTTTTTTTTTATTGTGTTGGTTGATCACTTTGTGTATCCGTGCAATCAAGTGACTCTTTCTTGGTCTTGAAACCTTCAGAAACAATCTCACAAATCCTGCAGAACTGAGAATTACTTCAGGCCTGGAACACTCTCATTGGGACTTAGAAGTAAATTTGTGTCTCCATTTCTCTTTCTGGGACCAACAGATATGAAAGCAGAGAATGACTGTAAAAAAGGGTCAAAATATAATCCTAAAGTGTGAAATACTACACAATACACTCTAGTGGTCTAGCACAGTTATCATATTTTAAATTTAGACTTAAAAACACCTAAATATGTGTCATTTCAAAACAAAAGGAAATAGTAAAAATAACAACAGTCTGTAATATGGCTGCCGATGAGTGCTGGTGGTCCACGGGCGTTCATGTTTAAGGCTGTTTTTAATTTTTTCACTCGGGTGAGTTTTTGTAGAACTGAGGAGGTTCTCATCCTGGTGATCTTCTGTAATTGACTGGTGCTGTTTATGGTGTCACCCACGCAGACTCATAAAAAAAAAAAAAAGCTGTGAAAACACTTGCTCTGTTGTAAAGAGCACCACCATCTGAAGCTGAACCATGTCTGACAAAGACCAAGCAGGCATCTTATTTGTCAGAGGACACAGCGTCAGACTGTTGAGACAGAGCTGTGACAGAGACGAGAGGACTAGGACCGTGGGGAGGTAAATGCAGCAGGAGGTGTCAGGGCAAATGAAAATGTGGAGAGCCTTTTTTAGAAAGACAGTTTATATTTGAATTAATCTGAAGTATT
>NC_050532.1:15427438-15432003 GCF_002922805.2 Oryzias melastigma
AAAGACCAAGCAGGCATCTTATTTGTCAGAGGACACAGCGTCAGACTGTTGAGACAGAGCTGTGACAGAGACGAGAGGACTAGGACCTGGGGGAGGTAAATGCAGCAGGAGGTGTCAGGGCAAATGAAAATGTGGAGAGCTTTTTTTAGAAAGACAGTTTATATTTGAATTAATGTGAAGTATTTGTTCTTACTTCTTAAACTTTAATTTTATGAAAAAAACATAAAGGACAAAAAAGTACTTACATTTTAGAGTTAAAGTAGTCTTTTTTTCATAATTGATCTTCTATTTTGATTCATTCTTTACGCTTATTTTTTTCAAAATTAATTTTACTTGATTCAAAAGGCATAAATCATCTGAAAAAAAGCATGTATTTTTATTGTTTTTAACATGCTCTTTTTCTCATGAGGAAGAACATAAATAAGCAAAATTAAGATTAAAATTAATTTTCTTTATTCAAATTATAAGCTAGCGGGGAAGAATGTAAAACAAAGGGCTGACATGTGCCAACTGTTCCTTCCACAACTTAAAGGTACATTTCTAATGTACTCCTGCCGCTCTGAAGAAACTGTTATAGCACCAAAGATTTTTTTTTCTTTTTTTTTGGTTAAATATGGCAAAATCATAACTAAAAAAACCACTGAGCACACCTTTAAACAGATACAAACTTTAAGATTGCTCAAACTAGTTGTATTTGCTTTATGATTTGGTAATAAGACAGTTTTTAAGGAGTTTTTTTTAATGTATTTAAAGTTTAAAATATTTGGTTAAACTTATTGATTTGAGTCAAGTTTTTTCCCACAATACTTGTTTTTGAAACCACCGCCGCTGGTGTACCTTAACTGCTGACACCATTACATTTCTATCCGGGCATGATCAAATTTTTATCCCTTTTGTCCTTAAGACCCTTTGGGACTATTATCCTTTAGAGTTTGGTTATTGAGTCCATCTAACACTCGTCCCAAATATTTTGCTTTTATTCAATTTTAAATGATCAAGTATTTCAGGAGATATGAAGATAGACTAAACCAGAGGTCTGCAACCTGTGGCTCCAGAACCACATGTGGCTCTTTTATCTCTCCATGGTGGCTCTCTGGCTGAAGAAAGATACAATAATAGTAAATTTTAAAAAGTTTAGTTTCTATTTTAGCAACATGCTAACATTTTTTGCCAGTTTTTTGTCCACTGGAGGTTTTAGGGTAATTTAAAATGTAGCTAATATTTTAGAAAAAATCCTGATGTTTTCAGCTAATTTGTTATCTACTGAAGATTTTCTTGGATAATTTAGAATTTAGCTTCTATTTTAGCAACAGGAAAAAATGTTTGACTTATTTAGTTTACTAAGGAATTTGAGGCTATTTTGGAGTTCAGCTAGTAATTAAACAACAAGCTAGCTTTTTGGGGTAATTGGCCACTAATGAGTTTTTATGCTAATGGAGTTTAGGTAATGTTTTAGCAATATATGCTAACATTTTTGGCTAATTTGTTATCTACTGGAGTTTTAATGGTAATTTAGAGTTTAGCTTTTCTTTTAGCAACATGCTAACATTTTTGGTTGATGTAATTTAGTGATGAATTTTACTTTGCTTACTTTTAAAGGTAACAGGAAGTTATAAAATGTTGTCATTACGAGAAGAAATCCAGTAATTATGTTGATTGCGTAAGCACTTTACTCCTACTGTTGCATATCGCTGCTTTTCTATGTTCAGAATCTGCTGGAATTTATTCAACTGCATTAAAAATAAAAAAAAGTAAAAACGAAAACACCAGATCCAAACCTCAGATGTTAAGCAGATGGCTAAAGATGTAGCTTTGACATTTCTGCAAAATGTTCTTTGTATATTACTATCTCTTCAAGTGGATTACTTTGACTTCATGACTTCCCTTTTAACTTTAACAGTAACTTCATGTTTGTACTGCAAGATAAAGATTTTATAAAAAAAAAAAAAAAACCTTTGTTTTTTGTAAAAATGCTTGGTCAGAAATCTTGCATGTTAGATTTTGTAACCGGATGAGATGTTAGGATTTTAAAATACTCTCTCAGTCCTCTGTGACATCCGTGTTCACACATCCCCAAAGGTTGCCTTTGATTTGTGCTATCGTATTTGGCTTTGGTGTTGCTTAGCAACAGGGTTGATATAGACACTGTTGATATGCAGCCAAAGTCCTGCTAAGCCTTCTGATATCAATGAATCCTCAAAAAATGCATTCTGTGTAGTTAATCACAACCATAAAAACACAAAATGCAACACACCATTATTTTTTAGTGCACAAATGCTGACAGTGTAGTCCATGATCAAAGACAAATCTCACTGTGGAGTTTCTCTCTCCTCAATGTCACCCGCATTTATATTGAATTAAAAACCCTGGAATGATCAGTGTGATCCTCTGAAAGCAGATCCATTGTTTCCATGTCAGCTGTCCTTTTGGTTCCTGCATTCCTCCGGTCCCCGTCCTCTCTGGTGATGCGAGTTCTTTTTCTGTCCTGCTGCCCCCTGGTGTGTGCATCCTGTTGGCATAAGGAGCTTTGGTTGCTGTTTGAAGCAGCAGATTTTGCTTTCACCGCAGAGACTGACTGTGCCTGCATGTTAGATTACCTTCTAGTGTTTATCGTGAGCGTTTCGCTCTTTTGACTTTATAAAGAAAAGGCGCCCAGAAGCAGTACAGGAACATTTAGTGCAGATCAGAATTGAGTTTCAGGTGTTTCTCTTAAATGGTCCCCAGTGTAAAAACTAGGTTAGAATTTAGGGTTGTAGTCACTTTGAAAAGGCACCTTTTCATTGGCATCAAAGTCATCATTTTAAATCACCTGGTTTTCAGGAAAAACTCTTCATCTTATTTGTTTAAGTGCCAGGGATCATTGCTTTTAGGAAATTAGTTATTTTACTGATGGAGCACAAGAAATGACCTTTTATTATAAAAACTTTCCACATTGTAGACATTTACAGTGCAGCCTTTTGAGATGCTGGCCAACTGTAAACCCACACACTTTCCCCTCAATTCGATTCAGTCTTCTATTTTTTTTGGTTCATAGCTTTGTTTTGGTTCATATTACAAAACAACAACAAAAACTAAAAATTCTGAAAAATCCTTTTTTATAATTTACTTACAATCAACAATGACAAAAACCTTACAGTTGGCTCTTACTAATCTGGTGTAATGTACAAAAACACGTTTGGCACTTTTAGCGTAAATATATGCAGGCGATACAGTAGGGATGAACGACTCACTCTCCCCATGATTGGGATTAATAGGGTATCATTAAATATTTCAGGGTGTATTCCGACTTAACACATTTGATTCCATTAAAGTGAACCAGAATTAATTTACCCTGATAATCTGGAACAAAGTTTCAGTCTGAAACTGCCCAAGCAGACCCCGATGATAACTTAGGAAATTGAATACTGATGTTTTTTGCGATTGGGCTGACTCTTTGTTTCACCTACAATTCACGGTTAAGCCATGCTTACAAATGAGGATAAAAGATTTTTGTTTTTTTTAACCGTGCCCTATCAAATAGCCTGTATTAAATTGGTAAGCAATTATTTTATGTCTTTTTTTTAGGCTTAAATTGGCTGTTTAAAAGACTCCCTCTGATCATCTTTTGATCTGTAAAATTGTTCCCATTGGTCTTTTAATTTATGATTATGCTGCTTTTAGCCAAAATCAAAACCCCTGCGACAAAGTTTCTGCAGAGCAGCAGGAGTTCATTAGAAATCCGCCTCTGAATTATTGGTGGGACTGTTGGTGCGGGTGAGCCTGCCTTCATTTCCCATCATCCCTCTGTTTACACTCCCTACTGCTAGCTTACAGCCTCTCACAACCCCAATATAACACTACAGGTGCAACAAAAATGGCGAGCAATGTTGGAGCTATCTAGCTGTACAGTTTTGAGCCAAATGTAAAAAAATCATGAAAAAAATAATATGAACATATTAAGAGCATTATTTTCCTAGAAATAGTCATTTTAGAAGGACATAAGTGAGAAGGATTACTAAGTACAGAGGATTGCGACAGCTCTGTTACCTTGTTTTTACCACCAGGACCCACAATTGCTGTGGACCTGGTGTCTTCCCACTGGCTGTGAGGCTAAAGCCAATTAGTGTGTGTCTGCTCTTGTCTGCAGCTTTGAATCTGATGAGTGGCCCTGCATGTTGGTGCTCAACGTGCCTTTTCTGTGTGGAAGTGGGCTCTAGTATGTGAAGAAAAGAACAGCAGGGAGGGGGGGAGATACCTCTTATTGCTACACATGGACTGAACAGATGAGCTCCTGCTTTTTTTTGTCACTGTTGCTCAATCTTACATCACATTTATACTCTTACCAGTCAGCAGTCTCCTTTATCTGATTGCAAACCACTGTTGCTCATTCTCTGCCATCTCAGCTGCTATTCGGTGTTTTCTCACCCCTGCTTCGCCTCCATCAGAGGATACACCGATGGTGTGTGTGTACGTGTTTGTGTGTAAAACTGAGGTGCCACCTGCCTCTGCACTCCTGAAGTACTAATCTCCCCTTCTCTGTCTCTCTTTCTCCTCCTCGCTGCTGTATTTCTCTTTCCTCTCATTCA
>NC_050532.1:15432116-15432854 GCF_002922805.2 Oryzias melastigma
TCCCGCCCCCACCTCTCTCTGCTTACTGCATGCGTGCCTTATGGTGCTGCTGCACAGATGCTGCGTCACTGTGCCGGTTCCTATAGTCAGCTGCTGCCTCAGTGTAGATTCAGTGGCGGAGCTAAGCATGCCTTCCATCTCTGTTCTTTTGTGTGAACCACGCTATGCTGGAACATGTGTGTGAAAGCATTTATTCCATAAAATTCAATAGGCAATGCATACAGTAAACATATTTGCGCTTGTTTTTGGGTAAATATTATAGCTTGATTGTGAAAACGGCACGATTGTCTGGTGATTTGTGTTTTTGTGTTGGGATGTGTGTGTGTGTGTGTGGACATGTCTAGACAGTCCCAGACAATAGAGCTTTTGGGAAGTAATGCTACCCCATGGTTCAGGTGCATAGAGATACAGCACACCATGTCCCCCCCATAAGAGAGAGCATATATCCTCTCCCAATTTCAGAATTGATTTTTGGTGTCAGGTTTTGTCTCCTCTCTGCCAACCAGAAGGAGCAAATCAGAAAAGAGAGGTACAGATAGTCCATCCTCAGAAAGGTGAACTTAACCTCCTTCTTTTGGTTCTGCAGAATAACACATTCATTCTATGTTGTAGAAATCAGCGTCTTCCTTACTGTGGTTTTTGAACTACAAATACACTGTAAATGGAATTTCAGAGGCAGCATTTGCTTTGAAATTATTTCTTCAAACTGTTTTTTTTTCTGTTTCCCAAGCTTTGTCA
>NC_050532.1:15433010-15444901 GCF_002922805.2 Oryzias melastigma
CAGGTGCTGACTCATACGTCTTCAAAACAAGAAAAAAAAAATTGTAAGCATTTTGATTTTTTTTACATTTTACGAATACACTGTCCAGCAGTCCTCAGTGTCCACAGAACATGGATAAACCCAAAGGTCAAGGATGTTTAACCTTTTGACCCCAACCATTGCTTCAAGAGGAAGTTAGTTGAAATTGTTTTTTGATATCCCAACAAAAGCTAACTTTGACCCACACTAATTTGCTAAACCATCACAAATGCATCATTGCTGCATGCAGGGTTTTTAGATACAGAGCTGAAGAGTTTTGACCATTTAAAGCCTCGTTTCCACTTAGCAGTCCAGTATGGGAGGCGAGCGTTTCCACTCAGTTAAATCTCACTTCCATCAAGCGGTTTGTTTTCATGGTGCAAGCGTGGTGTAGACAGCTAGCTTGTCATTGTGTCATTATAGTACAACAACTAGAAAAGCAACAACAATGGAGGTCATCCAGCAGCTCGTCTTTTTTTGCTTTACTTCTGGAACATTGTGTGTAACAGGAATTTAATGTTATTTGAAAGAAGATTGTGGGCGACTCAGATGAATACTGCAGTAAAGAGGAAAACGCTAACTTAGCGCTACATTCGTGTTTTCTATATCGTCATCGCTTTCTGGCAATCAATGAGCGATTCTACCCCAACTGTCCCGTTCTGTTTTTCTATGGACCTACAAAGGATGAGGGCCCTCAAGAGGTTTGAATTGGTACTGTTTAATGGGTCCATTTAGCAATGGAAACAGTCAAAATACCGGATCGTACTGGACCGTATAATTTTGTCATTAAATACCACAAGATTTTACTTTATTTATTTACTTTATTTTAAATAAATGTGTATATCTTTCTAGACCTGCATGTTTTGTATATTATCATAATTTTTAGGTATTGTTTTTTTGCCCATTTTCTTCATATAGCATACTTGTAGCCTGCCCATATAGGTCCTATTTCACTGCTACAAGCTTTTTCAAACTGCATTTTTTATTTGCTCCTGATTCAAAACGATTTAAACAGAAAAATAGTCAGAAATGAAATCTTGAGCTTAATTTTCTTTATCTATGACCTCATTTATCAGAAAAATGTTACAAGAACAAGTAAAAAACATGATTTTAATTGAAGTGGGTCTTAAAGAAAGATATCAAATTAGATCTACGTGTCTAGCAAAATTCTGTATTGTCTAGGTATAGATGTTTCCATATAAAGGCCTAAAAATGCTTTGAACAAATCAACAGCTTTAGCTCATTCTCAATAAATTCAAAGCACAGAATGTTTAATAAAAGACACCTGACTTTAATGTAATACTGTTCAAGAATATGAGATCTTTTCTAAGCAGCTTGTGTCACCACTAAAGTTTTCCCCTCATTCTTTGCAGATAAAACTTGCTCCTCAGACACGAGTTACTTGGATGTAAATGTCTATCATTAATGCCTATCATGTGAAGGGAGTCTTTCCACCTTTGACAGACACATTTTATGGGCCTATTTTCATAGCTTACATAACTTTAAGCGGTTGTACTTGTCAGCTGTCAATGACAACTGCTTTCAAACTCCGTCTTTCCTGTCTTTGTGAGGAAAGACGGTGTGACATTTTCCAGCAGGTATTTCTGAGATCAAAAAGATAATTGTAGATTCTTATTTCTCCATGGCTCCTCGTGTTTACAACACTAAGGATCTTTTAGATCCTGTTTTCTTGATTATAGGATATAAGTACAATCCTATTACTTCAAGCTATTGCTTGCTCAATTTCTTAGATTTTGACGTTACAAAGTACAGGTCTTTCTAGTCACTTTCAGTATAAAAGTTTTTGAATAACTCATAAAAAAAATAAAAAGATCCTTTTTCAGAATATTTAAAAAACAAAAAATACTGATCAAGTGCAGTTAAATAACCAACGATATGATTGTGTGAAGACCATCCATCCATCCATCTCCTTGGCCGCTTCTTCCCTTTCGGGGTCGCGGGGGTGCCGGAGCCTATCCCGGCTACTGAAGGGCGAAGGCGGGGTACACCCTGGACAGGTCGCCAGTCTGTCGCAGGGCCTCAATCACACACACATTCACTCACACATTTACTCCTAGGGGCAATTTAGAGTCACCAATTAACCTATGAAGCATGTTTTTGGACGGTGGGAGGAAGCCAGAGTCCCCGGTGAAAACCCACCCAACATGCAAACTCCACACAGAAAGGTCCCAGCCGGGATTCGAACCGGGGCCTTCTCGCTGTCAGGCAAGAACGCTAACCACTGCGCCACCGTGCAGCCCTGTGTGAAGACCTCTAACAAAATAAATTACTTTTGGTAGTTTGCTGCTCAGGAAAAAGCATTATGGGCTATTACTTTTTTATCACGTTATTTTCAAACAACCTGCTTTCTATTAATACATATTAATCAGAAAATAAGCAAAAAAGGTTGCCAATTTTTTTTTTTTATTTATGTCTGCACTGTTCAGAAATGTTCAAAAAAGCTTAAAATCCAGTTTTATAAATGGCATATTGATTTTTATGAAAGTGTAGAGTAGCAACATATTTTATAGTTGTTCTTTTTTGTATGGCAAATATTCACTTCTGTTTTCAGCAATTGTATCATAAAAAGATTGAGTAAACCCATTTTCTTTTCTTCAAAAATAACTTTTTCATGCACTGTAATTCCACCAAAGCATTAACCCACTTTGGTTTCACTAGTCTTGATTTCTACTAAGGGTTTTTAAAAAATGCCCTGATTAATATACAATCTTGTTTTATATATATATATATATATATATATATATCAGAATTTTACAGCTAACAAGGGCATTTTTCCCTGAAACATTCCTCACATTTGGCTTTTTTGGAAAGAGAGAAGCCCTGAAGAGAGATGTATTGTCCTTCCTGTCAGCCTCTGCAGGGGTGATGTAATGA
Organism: Oryzias melastigma; assembly: GCF_002922805.2. NCBI lineage: Eukaryota > Metazoa > Chordata > Actinopteri > Beloniformes > Adrianichthyidae > Oryzias > Oryzias melastigma. Next base: position 15,435,924 of record NC_050532.1, read on the forward strand.
CCCAGACTCCTCCTACTTCTTAGCCTTGACTCTTTTGTTTCTCATCCCTCCATCCCTTTAATAACTCTACATGGCATTCCAGAGGGGAATCCATTTTAGAATATTGGAAATTGAGATATTAGCATTTCAAAGTTGACAGTCACAAAATGTAGGAAGGGGTGGACAAACCTTTTAACTTGTGGGCCACAAAGGGAGTGGTCCTTCTCAGAATGTGTTTTTTTTTTGCTGACCCACCTCATAAAGGAAAGATGTAACATAGAGTCTGGATGAAAAAATGCTTACATTTTGATTGAAAATGAATATATTCATATTTTAGAACAGAATATTTTCAATGTAGTTATTTCAGAACTGTGGATTTTGTTCTTATTTTAGTGCTAATTGCACCAATGGGTTGATGTCTCTCAGGGAAAAACACAAACGTAGAGAAATGCTGCATTCATGTATGGCTGGAAAAATGATTATTCAACTCAGAAATCCACACATGGATGTCAGAAAAACAACAAATCTTCCAACATGTATGAAAAAGGTCAATGTATTTGTAGTGCACCATCTATGGGCAGAATTACAAGGAAAACAAAACATTACTAAGGATCATCAACATAATTTATTCCAGTTTGGTGGACCAAAAAACGAATGGAGTGAGGAAGAGAATGAAGAAGCTAGTTGTTCTGGACAAAATACCTGTGGAGATATGAAAGTTTTTAGGACAGGTGATAAAATAAGGTTTAACAAGATCTCAGATGGTGAAATGATGCCTGAGGAATGGAAGACAAATGCTCTGGTGCTCAGAGGAGAGGGATGTAACTACAGAGAAGTAAAGCTGATGAGTCGTACAGTGAAGTCATAGGAAAGAGTCATGGCAGCTTTGCTGAGGTCGTAAGTGAGGATGTATGAGCAACAGTATGACTTCATGCAGAGAAAGACAACCACAGATACAACATTTGCTCTGTGGATGGTGCTGGAGAAGAAGAAGACAGGTCAGACTTGGTGGCATTGTGTCTTTGTGGGTCTAGAGAAAATCAATAACAGAATACGAAGAGAAGAACTGTGGTTTGATGGGAAAGTACGACAAGTATGTTGCATGAGACTTCACTTTGACCAAAGTGGAGCTAGGACTGCACCAAGGATCAGATTTGAGAGCTTTCTTGTTTGCAGTTGTCATGTAGGTAGGTTCTTTTTACATTGGGTGCTGTGCAAGTATCAGGACGACCAGGTACATGAGTTCCAGGGGGTAGAGGAAAGTTTATTGTGCACAGGAAAAAAAAGAAAAAATTGGTAAATAAAAGCATCCAGGCCCTAAAAGTCCACTCCATCATGATGCGAGGAGCACGCAGTCTGAACCCAGTCTAAGAGAACACATAAAACAAATATTAAAGTTCCCTGGGAATACTCCTTTTTTGACCCCGCAGCCGCGCTCCGACACGTTGGTCTGTTGAAAGTTGGCTCAAAATTAAAACAGAAGTAAGAGTAAAAAAACACAAGTAAAACATTTACAAAAAATAAAAATCCACCCTGTGATACAGTGGTGATATACATACTGACAGGTGAGGCCAGACAAGAATCCAATGTTTTCAGACGATCTTTAGTGAGAAGGAGGAACAGGTGGAGGAACATCTGGAGAGGTGGAAGTTTGCTCTGGAAAGGAGAGTCATGAAGGTCAGCCACAGCAAGACAGAATATCCGTGTGTAAATGAGAGGAACTCAGGTGGAACGGTGAGGTTACAGGAAGCAGAGGTGAAGAACTTTAAGTACAACAGTCCAGAGCAACAGAGAAATTGGAAAAAAAGGTGAAGAAATGTGAGCACACATGTTGGAACGGGTGGAGAAGTCAAACTGATCAAACAGAAATGCCATGACAGCTCATCCTGAGGGCAAAATCAATGTGTTGAGCAAAACACACGACAGATCCAGAAGATGATGGAGCCACCCTTTATTCCTCCTTAACTTTCAATTCTGTAGTGATCACTTCCTCTCAACTACTTTAAAAACTTGCTTTAACACCTGTTTCCATATTCAACTTTTCACTCAATATGACACGGTATTCCCACCACAGTTGTTGATCTCAGTACCAGAGCAGACCTTAAAGCCCAAACTGTCTCCTCTAAAATTGATGCAGCCAGGTTGTAAAGGCCTTAGCTTGCAGAGAAAATTGTCATTAAAAATTGAAACTTTATTCAAAGTTGCAATCCATATTCAAACTGCCTTAAGGCTAATTTTACAGTTTCACTAAATAATCCAAAGACGAAAACTTTTGCTCTTCAAACCCTCACCGAATCAGCACATTTTTTCTAATCCTCCCATAAGTCCATCAGGTGCATCTTCTAAGCAGGTGAAAGCTGCACACAGTCCTCTGCAGACTGCATTAGCATGCGGGCTGACAGGTGACTGCTGGAAGCGCTGTCTCAGGGGACATAACAAAGCACTCTCAGCGCTTGTATACTTTCTCAGTGTGTGAGTCTGCATGATCAGGTGGCAGTTTGTGTGAGTAAAGTTGCATTAAAAAAAGGGCAAAAAGAGGAGGGCAACATTAAAAGACACTGGAGGATTTCTGTGCAGACTTTGCACTTATACTCATATTGATGCATTGAAAACAAAAAGAATGATGACATTTTCCATAGGCGTCATTGTTTTTCTAATTTATTCTTTTTGAAATAAATGTTTCTTTTCATCTGATACTTAACTTTTGAAGCTTTTAATTGATTAATCCTTTCTTGTTTTCTGTTGAGTTTTCGACTGATGCATAATAACTGTAAAGTTCTGAAAAATGTTTACTTCCTATGATTTCAGACCAGATTAAGTTGACAGCGAAAAGAGGGAAAGAAAGAGTGACGTCTTTGTTAGAATTGAGAATCAAACTAAGATTGATTCACAACAGGCTTCATGGATCCCGTTTGTGACTGAAACCACTAACTTCAGCATCCTTCTGGACATGCTAAACGCATGCTGACACAATATAAGGAGAGAAACAGAATTTTCAGGGAATAATTTGTCACATTCGTTCAGAAAAATTATATTTAATATTGTAAATAGTTTACATCCTTGTCTAGTTTGGGTGTTTAGGGTTGCCTATGTTTTTGCCCCTTTTTTCATTCGTAAATGTAAATATAAACTTAAAAATCCTTTTATTGCTTTTAAAACTGGAAGTGTTGATCATTAATTTGCATTAATCTGCTAAATATTAAAGGAACAAAAGACTAATCAAATTAGAATTTGATGGGGTGTGATCACCCTTTGTTTTCAAAACAGCATAAATTCTTCTACGAACACTTGTGGCTTTTGAAGGTTGTTCCAAACATCTCGGAGAGCTAATCTCAGATCGTCTGTGGGTGTAGGCTTGTTTTTGGTATCTTAGTAACACCTGACAGTGTTGAGATCAGGGCTCTGTGTGGACCATTCCATCCAACGCATTCTCACTCTCAACTCGTCTTTTATGGACATATGGTTCTGGCCCCCTCCGCCTCACTTTTTGATGTTTTGGGTGTTCCCATTAAATTAGGAGTCCCCAACCTACAGGCTACAAACTGGTACTGGTCCGAGGGCCACTTTGTACCAGGCCTGAGATGCTAATCAGCTTAAGCCTTGCTTCCACTGAGCAGTCCGGTACGGTACGGTTTGATCCGGTATTTGGAGCATATCCATTGTTAAATTGACCCATTAAACAGTTCCGACCCATACCTCTTGAGGATCCCCATCCCATAGAAAAATAGAACAGGACAGTTGGGGCGGAGTTGCTTTTGCCACCCAATGATTGGCAGAAAGTGATGACAACATTAGAAATCACAGTTTTCCGTTTTTCTCTTTACGGCGGTATTCTTCTCAGCTGCCTGCAATCTTCTTACAAACAATATTAAATTCCTGTTAAACACGATGTACCAGAAGTAAAGCAAAAAAAAGATGAGATGCTGGAATGTTGATGCTTTTCTAGTCATTGTGCGACAGTGATGCAATGACACGCTAGCGACCGTGTGCCGTCAAAACAAACCGCTCAGTGGAAGTGAGGCTTAACTAAGTGAAAATGCTCAACAAAATTAACTGGTCAGTCCCTTACTACTCCTTCCGAAATGGACTACTCAGTGGAAGCGAGGCTTTAGAGTACCAGTTCCTCAACCCTGATCCGGTACTGGTACCGCGCTCTGTACCGTGTCCGGTACCGAGTCTTAGGGGGGACTTGTGATTTAAGTAAAAAAAAATCAAGTAAGTCAAAAAACAAACAGTCAACATGTCAGAAATTGATGAGTTGGGAACATCCGAAGCATCAAAAAGTGATGCGGAGGGGACCCGAACAAAACGTCCATACATGACGAGTTGGAAGTGAGAATGTACGGTCCCATCACTTCCAGTACTTCTTTATACAAGATTGATCTCGATAACTTTGGCTCCACTTCCGTTCTGCAGACACTCATTATGGGAATGCCCTCCCACTCTTCAATGAACAACAGCCAAATATTTCCAATTTTGATACAGAGTATTCCTATGCCTACCCCTTAAGAAAACTATTTTGAAAACCCCTACCCCTCCAAATTCCCCTACAATAGGAAGGATAGGGGAAGAATTTGGATTAATGTCTGGTGGGAGATGCCCAAAGCACTTCCTCAGGAAGCTGTCGAGGAGTCGTCTGAGCCAGATGCCTGAGCGACCTCAGCCGCTCCTCTTGATATGTTCGAGCAGCGGCTCTACTTTGAGCTCCGTCCAGGTGACCCAGCTTTTCAGCCTATCTCTAATGGAGTGCCCAGCCGCCCTACAGAGCCCTACTCCTCCACCTGGGGCAGAAGCTCTCCCCCCACCCAGAGAGGATGCACAGCAGCTCTGCCACTATCATTGTTTGATTATGTGTGCATGGGTGAAAGGGATTAGGTATGGTAAAGCACTTTGGGCCTTAATGAAGGTAGAAAAAAGCATTTTATACTCATTTAAGTTCACACTAGTTTAATTAGAAGAATTTTAAGGTTAAATTGTTGTTGTAAAGTCTCCATATTAATTTAGATTTACAGAAACTTGTCTTGTTCTCTCCGACTTTGCCTGTGACGCATGTCGCTCAGCACAGTTTTAATTTTACTCACATTTTAGCCTTGCTTTCCATTACTTATGGCATTTTACATCAAGGCCTTTCATTTGCATTTTGATTGGAAACTCTTGGCCGGACATAATTATAGTCGGGCTGTTAATAGAGGGCAGAAAATTGCATCTAATGATGAGCCATTTTCATTGAGATACGCAAGTGTTTTTCAGCCACATAGAAACTAACTTTTGTTTAATGTTTAGTTTCTATTATATCTATCATTTGCTATTTTAAGAACAAATGATTTTTACAGTGACCTGGATGTGAATAACATTGCACATAAACTACTGGCCTGCCTCCACACCTATTAAATGTAGTGAAATTCACATGAAAATTTGGACCGTAAATTTCCCTTTTGTTCCATTTATTTCCTGTTTTCATGTTAAATATGAACTTTCACTTTGGTGGAGCTTTTGTGTTTCAACTGCCCACCTATGTGCTAACAAAAATAAATAAGCAGTATATAACATTATTACAAAAGTAATTATTAGGGGGATGGTTGTGGAAAACTGGAAAGTAAAAATATAAAATAATTGACGTGGATGTAAGTAAAAAAAAGTGAAACTGTGAGGAAAAAACTGAAAATAAAATAGGATAAAGACTATAACGATCATTTTGGTTATGTTTAGTGAGTCTATCTGGTCTTTAAATTTAAAATACTTTAAATTTATTTGAATTACTTTTAAAATAATAGACTTTTAAAGACTTTTAAAATAATAGTAAAACGTTATATCAGCTTAATTTCATCACTTTGTCACATTTTCTGATAAAAGTAGTATAAATATTGTCATGAGTCATCACTTTAGAAACTACAGCACCAGTTTCATGGAAAATTAAGTACACAAATCTTGAAGACAGTTTATTGCTTTTTCTTTTGCTATTTAAAAAAAATAACATAAATGAACAAAAATACAAAACAGTTTATAAACGTATGTTAGAGAAGCAAAGCTTTTCAGAAATTGTACTGTAAATGTGAAGTTAATATATTAAATATTTTTGACGTCCTACATTAGATTGTTTAGATATGAGGATAAACTACTAAAGAGTAACGCCGTCCTAACCAGATCGTCAATAACAATTACAGTTTGAATTTTCAGTCGTACTGGATGCCGTCTTGAAAACTGAATTGACCAGTTTTTCAACTCTTTCTTTTTCTTTGGAGTTTGGCCATGAATGTCTAATTTTCGTGTTAAGCTGCTAGTTTTCTGAGTAAAGTACTATTAACCCTAACCCTTCCTACAAATGACTGAATAAGAGTACATATCAAAAAGCTCCTGAAGTAAACCTGAATAATTTATAAAAGAAACTGTTGCAGAGACAGAGTATCAAACACTTGTGACTGTGTAGAAACATCCAGAATATTGAAAACATGTCTAAATAAAAAAAAAAAATAAAAAAAAGCTTTTTACATTTTTATCACAAAATGTAATGTTTTGTCATAGTTTTTCTTTTTTTTTTTTTTTTTTTACCTTTTTAAATGTTTCTGTTGTGACTCATAAACAGATGAGGACGAACAAACCTCGCACATTTGAGTTGGCTTATTTAATGAAAGAAAACAGCAACAAACCTTTCATTAATGCATATTTCACAAGTTTAGTGTTGATTGTAAGAAAAGTGTTATATGTATTTTATTCCCCAAGCGACAAGTGACCAGTTCTAAACTCTTTTTTTCCACTACTATTTCTTAAGGTAAAGACAATAATTTGGGAAGGGAAAAGAAGGCATAACATAAAAATAAGAAATCCAGACTGGAGCGCTGTAGTACCGTGCAGCTTTTAATTTGCTGTTAGCTGCAAAGGAAAAAAAAAACAATACTATAAAACAATATTATAACTTTTATTTATTGCAGTTTTGATGTTGGGACATATATGAAAGAAATTTAGCTTAAAATTGTGCTTCTTAGTATTTCTTTATTCAAATTGTTGTGAATCAGTAGCAGATGAAAAAAATCCTGTTGGAAAGAGCTTATTTGTGATGTAGAAAATACGATGGCACCAAAAGCTCCCTGCTCAGCTTCATTAAGATGCTAACATTTAGAAATGACTAGACTAATGTACGTCTTTGTGATGTAATACTTTGAGAACTGGCCCACTGTGTTTTCACTTTATCCTGACAAACCAAAAAGAATAGCTGTGGACTGTTGACAATCTAAAGACCATAATCATCAAATTGCACGTTTGTTGTTTCAGTATTTAGTCCTATTGAAAAATGTTCCTGTTTTTTGTGTCTCAGTGGAACTTGTTATTAAAATAATATTACATTTTGTGGTAAAAGCATCAAATTTGGAGTGGATATACCAGAAAAGCATGTTTGCCACAAAAAATCCAAGATTTTCAAATATGTGTAATATACAAATAATAGTATTCTGCCTTTGGTACATCCATGCAAAAATTAGTGCTTTGCACCACATAATACACAATTTGTATAAATAATGTATCAATCTAATCAGCTCCTCTACTTGTAAAAAGTTGATTTATTTGAGAATTAGTACAAAGTTATCTATAAATTATTTGTGTTCTCTTTTACAGAAAGAAATATATTTGACATAAAAAGATATGTTCACATATAAAAGCCAAAAAGCATAAATTATTATGATTTTTTTTTCTCCAAGGAACAACTTGCTGTTTGGATCTTTCCTGAAGATCTTGACAAGAACCTTGTGATATCTGAGGACAGGAAAGCTGTTTTTGGACTCCATCCAGTATTTGGCCGCCCTTAAGAGGTAAATGTGTCCCTAAATGTAAATACACGTGTACAAATGCATGTATCTGCTTTGCACAAACAAGAGACAAATAGGGGTTAAATCACTTCCTGCCTTCTCATCGTGTTGTGAGAAATGTGCACACCGTCTGTCAGATTTGCTTGAATAAATAAATGCAGCCAGAGCCAGCTGAAACCCTTTATATCACGCTGATCCTGTGCGGTTTCACATTTATGGGTCCGTTAATGAGAGGTGATGAATATCAGTCAAAGACAGACATTAGCAGTGAGAAAAACAGAGACAGAAAACATGGCTGCTGCCTCTGCAGATGAAATGGCCATGTGGGTGGATGTATATGTGAGTGCACAATGCTAGCAGCAATGTGTGGGATGCAGTGAGTGGGAAGAGAAGAGCTGCTTTCGTGAGACAATCGGCACCAAGACCCACTAAAAGGGAGAAATGTTTTCATAGCTTTTTTGCTTTCTGTCCCTCCAGAAAGTGGGTTGTGGGCATTGAGATTGTTTATGATTGGTGGAGAAGAGTGTCTGCAGGTCATTAGATGGTTTTTCTTGCTATTATTTACATAGAACATGATAATGGAACTATTTGCGAGGCTACATTGAAAGAAAGAAAGGTAGACTGGATGGACAAAACAAACAGAATACATTATGATCAATAGATAAATAACAACAACAAAGTAACTTCAAGCTTCAACAGAAGTTGTAGCAATTCAAGTGGAGCTAGCTCTTAGCTAAAATGCTAACTTCAGTTTCTCCATTCCAGGTTACATTTGGCTTTAGACAGAAACATGGAATCATTACCACAAATACCGCAATAAAATCAACAAAAAATAAATACTTTGGAATATGATTAGAGATTTACTGTTTTCTTGTTTTTTTCCATCTGTCTCATTAAAAATCTTTGATAGCAGCTTCAATTGTTTTTTTCACCATGATTGTCTGGTAGACTTCTCAAGAAAATTATTTTATCACACTTGTCTAGTTCGGTTTGCGTTCACACTTGTGTTCTTAGAGTCATGGTTCCACCCTCAGTTACTACCCCTGACCACCAGAGGGAGCCCTCGCCAGTGTTTTAACCCTGCTGTCACCTTACTACAACTCCCATCAGCCACTGCCACGGCTTCCTGTCTGCACAGCTGGTTTCTATCATCATCAGTACCATCTTGTAATTAAACCCACCTCATGAATAATCAAACCC
>NC_050532.1:15445285-15457468 GCF_002922805.2 Oryzias melastigma
CGATTCACGTGTCAGAAGTGACCAGTTTCAATGTTAGGTCAATGGTAGAGATGCGATCTGAGGTCCTGCAGCACACTTTGAGTGATTTGAGTGACGTTGGCGAGGTTGCCATGTCACGTTAACAATTCAGACTCAACTTTGGGTATGTGACATTTACAGTGATTCGATCAGCGAGTGAAATACACATCCAATATGGTGGATTGATCAGAAAGTTCTCCTCAACTTCCATCCATTTCCTCAACCTGCTGTATTCTTTTCTGGGGCAACTGGGTCTCTGTAGCCTTTCCTGGCTAATGTTGAGCAAATGTGACGCATGAATCATGTCTGGTGTGAACACATCTTAACACTGGTATCGACCAATAACCACCACGAGCAATGTGGGATTTGGTGTCTTGCCCAAGGACGCCATAGCACAGGAACAAGCAGGGTGGGAACCAATCCCGTTATCTTCCAATCAGAGGTTGACCGCTCTACCTCTGCACTATGGCTGCCCGATTTTCAATTAAGCTTTATTAATTCATTTAAACATGAATTCAAATACATTTTGGAATCAGTTCAGCTTCTGGGCTCAAAAAGATAAAGTCACTGATCGGATGCTTAAACAAAAGTATATATCTCTCAAGACTAAAGATGTTGAAAATACCAAAGTGTTTGCCTTTCTTTCATAAATTAACAATTCTACACATGAGAATGATAGACATGAGAGAAAAAAAGCATTTGAACGTTGTGCCCAAAGTGTGTTGAAGGATTTGCGGGAATTCTTAGTATCCTACTGTTCTGCTTCTTTTTCCACCAGGTCCTTGGATTTTTCTACAAGCAAAAGAAAAAAAACAATTATATAGTAATTACAAACTCATGGCAGGTGTGTCAAACCCATTCTAAATTTCATCTACTCCAAAGCAACAACATCTATAAGGTATCACCATATCAAGAATATGGAGCAGCAGTTTATACCTTCCAGTCAAAACATCTTTATGACAAGAAAGGCAAGAACTAGTCAATGTATCTGAACAAAATAAACTCCAGACCAAAGAGGCAAGCGTAGATTCATGTTGGAAGAGTGGGAGCAGAGGAGGAGCTGTGCCCTTATTTCCCACCTCCCACACAAACACAGTACTCCACCATGGCAGAATTAGGAAAACAAGACTATCAGTCTTATTGATGTTTGTGCAGTTTTTTTGGCTGTCTATAAATAATCATAGACTATAACAGGAAGGGTTAAATACCTTTTTTTATAAAAAGTAAAAGCTAAGTCTATTCCACAGTATGTTTTATTCTTTAATTTCCTCTGATGGATATTTTATTTTACTGTGAAATATCTACAAAGGCAAAATGTAATTTCATCATCATCTTAGTTCAGGAGGAATGCTTAAAATCCTTTAGGATAATCTGAATGCAGAATTTTATGAACCAGTGGGGACTTGATGCTTTAAAGTCTTTGATTAATTGAGAAGTTTTTTTCCCCCCTAAAAAATATAGCAATGAATTTGTTCTAAAGTGTTGAACTTTGGCTTCAAGGATAAATATGAAGACCTTTCAAGCGATCCCATGCTTGCACACATCTGCTTACAAGCCTTTGTTATGAGAGTCTTGTTTGAACACAGTGAATATGAGTGCATACTCAATCACACTCGGAGGATGGGGAGTCTGCATCCCCAGCCTTTTCCGGATCTCTGGCTCCTGCAGCGATATGGCCCCTCAGAGAGAGACGGAGCCCTGCATTGCAGCATCTGTGTGACTCACTCACACACACATACACACACGCATACCGTGAGATGGCTGCATGTAAAGTGCTCAGATCGTAGGAGGGAGCGGAGGTGGTGGAGAGCACAGCGAAGAGAGTGCTGAGGCCTGATGAAAGGTGGAGGAGTGAGTAGGAGGAACATTGGCAGTGGGAGGTGGGGGGACGGGAAGAGGAGGACGAAGAACAGGTGGGAAGGAGATTTCTAACAGCACGGATATTAGACAAAAGAAGGAGAGTGCAGATAAGAGCAGGGAAAATGACAGACTTTTGAAATCACGTTCAACTGTTGGCATGAAGTTTTTTTATTTGCTATTCTGCATTCTTATGTTGTTTACGTTTGACATTCACTGTTGTGCTAGAATGCAGAAATATACAGGCCGCTCATTGTTAAAGCACTGATAGCTGCATGATGTCACCATTAGCCTCTGTGCTAATAATTGCTGTAATTATACTGAAGAGATGTTATGTAAGAAAAGCCTGTAATTAGTGTAGAGTCTCATGTTCTGGTAATTTATAAAAGCTCCTAAAGTCTGAAAACAAGCTGCTTCAATTCAACCTTACTGGACATTCCTCATGTATAGGTCTGATTTATAAAAAACAAAACAAAAGCAGAACCTCCTAACTTAGTTTTTTGCAACTTTTTGTCAAATTTTCTTGAATTTGTGCTCTTTAGACACACACAATGAAACATAAAACAAAGGCTTTCCAAAATGAAACTGTCTCCCTTTGAATAGAAACCCTCCTGCTATTTTGAGGTACTGGACATTCATCAGAAATCTGCATGAAACAGGCTTATGCAATTTTTTTCCCCTTTAGATAGTTTTTGTTTCCAAAGCATGCAAATGTTGTGCATTTTCTTCAAACGCATATGTGTTAATATGAGGGTTTGTATGGTTCTGTTTAGAAATGTCCCCCTCTTGCATAATTACTGCACAGCCTGCTGCTTGTGTCGTGCTCCACACCAGTGGGTATCGAATAGATTTTCTGCCAAGGTTGGAGGTTAACAAAATAGACTGCCCAGTCTTGAAATGTGTAACGCAATTCCTTCCAGCATTCTTATGACTCGACCACTCACAGTTGAAATAAACCACATTGATTCTTACGTTATCGTGGCAACTTACACACCGGACATGTGACAAGAAGGTTCTTGAATGTGCATATAGCCCATGGTGTTTACACTGGTCAAGCAAGGAGGGATGTCTGTCACCTACAGTTGAAAAAGGCTTGGTGCTTAATGTCAAATCTCACAAATCTTTCATGAGGCTTCTTCTTTTACAGCTCTGTTCCGATATAGGAAAGACGGTGTCATATAATTTTCGAACATGATCTTAGAAACTCTCATAGAGTGGGTAAATGCAAGATTTTTGAATGTGTTTAAATAGACTTTTCATTGAAAGTGGTTGCTTAAATGCGTGTTGCCAAGGGTGTTGTGGGCTTCAGAGATGCATTTTGTTACAGTATTATTATTTTTTAAAAGTGTACCATACTGTGATGGTTGCATGGGCAAGTTAGAGCGTTCTCCATACTATGCAAGGATTGTGGGTTATTTTTTTGAGTAGCATACTAGTGGAGGAATTGTGATTATTTAAAAATATCTGAAAGGAAACTTCGGTGTGGGCTATCATTGTAGCACGTACATTGACATATATACCACCTACCTTAAGCATTGTTACAATTTTTCTACACTACAGGGTATTCGTTGAAATTGTAGCCTCCTTCATCAGAATAGTGCACCCGGTTACAAAACAGTAGTGCATCTGTAAAAACTACAGGCATGAAGCCAAATGAGGCAAATTGAATTTGTGATATTGGGCTATATAAATAAAATTGAATTGAATTGAATTGAATAGTTACACAGGAATGCCCATGCATGCATGCAAGTGTTAACTTAAAGTTCAAGTGCCCAGATCGTCATCCTGTGAAATGTTTCCTTAATGCAGAATTTGTGCAAAAGAACTGCATTAATGCAACAAAAAAGAACCAGAATCTAATATTAAAAACATATTCTATTCTAAGGTCTTGGAGCAATTACCTTTATGGTCTATCTAATTATCTTTTGTAATAACGTGCTAGCTGATATGCTGTTTTATAGCCAGACAGAGCAGGAGAAGTACCCAGGAGGAGGCTTTCAAGTTGTTGGCCTCATAAGAAGAAAGTAATTTCTCTCCATACTTGTACTGTATTGTATGACTGCGTTGTGTAACATCCACTCTTTCATATATATCTTACAAAAATAAAAAAATAAAAACTTAGAAGAGGAAAACAAAATTTTCATTATTTTATGATTTATTTTGTTGACAACATTCAAGCTACAAATATGCAAGAAACTATTTTTTTCATAACTTAAGATCAATAACAACAGCAGTTTGGTAATGGATCCCACGTATGCATTTGATGAGATGATGCTAACTATGCATGTAGAGATATAATATTATTTCGATCTATGTATTTTATTTAAACACTGAACTTTTTCACTATGAAGTTAACTTTGAAATTGCCTGCAATAAACTGGAGCTATAAAAAGGGCACAAAAGCAGAATCCAGGTTTAGTTATCTGCTCAATTTGAACATGACCAAAATATATTCTGTATCAGGTCCAAAGCAAGGGTAAAGCTGGCTTTAATTTTGCAGCAGCAGCCCCATGGCTTCAGGACATCTGAGCACATTTCTCTGTCTCTTTCCTCCATATGAGCCACTGCTCACTCATGGAACCTGGCCACCAGTCACACCAATCTGACTGGGTCTGGAAACTAGCCATTTCCCTCAAAGTGACCTTCATTATCAGACAGACAGCACGTAGATGCAGCATAAGGGCACAAGGCTCAGCTCCACATTTTATGGCTCTTCCAATATTAGAAGTGGTCTGCAAAGGGGATTTGAAGGGGGACATATTGGGTTTACAAGCTGTGGATGGGGTTGTGATGGTGAAGGGGCCCTCCGAATTACATGGACTTTCAGGCAGGCAGAAGCTGTATTTTGAAGTTGTCTGGAAGGCATTGTGGGTAAGGTTTCATTCATGTTAATGTTTGGAATTAAGTCATAGAAATGTCTGCAATGCAATATAAACTACAAGTCTCTTTTTATCCTTTTTTTTAATCTTGTCATTTTAGGTTTCTGTCTTTGTCCTCAGTTTTGATAAATACAAGACTATGAAAGTACTGACTTTGGGTCATTCACGGTGGGGCTGTAGCTAGGGCTATAGCAGCATTCACACTTTGGCAGTTCAAAGGAGCATTGGGTATAGAGCTCAATGATAATTTACCATCTTGTTTATTCTAGGGTCACAAATACAACTGCCACTGCGTGTTGGAGGGGCACCAGTAAAACTTCAAAATGTCATGTCACCACCCGATTTTTTTTTTTTTTTTTTTCTTTTCAAATCGTTGGCGTGGTTGTGGCAGTCAGGTGGTGTGAGGTAACCTCTGGCCTTTTTGTTTATGAGGAAGGAACCAAAAAACTCAATTGGAATTTTGTCCTCTTAATAAAAAGTTGGATCAGACTTGCACAGAGTAATTTGGGTCTCCACCATGAAAAGACAAAGACCTGTAAAATGGAATCCACCTATATATCCCCCAGGTGGGCCACATGGGGCCAATGTTTGTCAGGACAGTAGAAACCTATGTTTTGAGTGGTCAGTGTAAGTCTGGAAAAGTACTGATTAGGTCCTTGAAGCAGCCCCTATCTGGTTTTAACTGGTCTGGAGCTCCATATGGGTTAATGTAGCAATGCTTTCATCAATATGTTAATAACAAAGTATAAAAGAGTAACCTAGTAAAAAAGCCTTCATGTAACATAACACAAAAGTATAAAAAGCATTAATTTCGTATAAGAAACACATCAGTGTCTGTCAGGCGCGCAGAATGGCGGCCAGTAGCACCTAACTTGGATGGCTGCCATCAGGAGAAATTTACACATCATCCAGTCAGAGCTTTTGCTGGCCGGCGATCCGGCTACCATGGCCTGTTGGCCACCCAGCTATCGCCCGATTTCGTATTGGTGTTATCCACATATGTGTCTGGACCGCCACTGTGCGACCTTGAAATGTGCCTGGGCGGCCACTGACCAATGTCAACTTTAATAGTGTGTCGTGTAAAAGTGTGTCTGTCTGACAAAACTGCTAAAAGAAACTCTCATTTAGGTTACAGTGCCGTGTCATTTGGGCATATGTGACCGTTTTCTTATTCATTTTATGAGTAACAAATGAAAAATAAATGTTTGTAATCACATTTTTTTATCTCGACTTTAGTCTTTGGGTTTCTCTGTGCGTTGGTACTGTTGGAATTGCCATATAAGCAGTGACTTGTGCTCACCGTGGCAGCATCTTGGATTACGGTTGCAGTTATCGACTCCGATTTTCCCCATTAAGCTCCCCCTTAGTCTGTGAGAACCGCAGAGCTCAGTGACAGATTGCTTCCACAGTCACTCTTGCACACAATACAGGAAGCTCTGCAAAGCTTGAAATATTTGCCTTCCTGGGGAAAAAAAAAAGAAAGTAAAAAAAAAAGTCAAACCTAAGCTGGTGTTTACCTCTGCTTCTGTCCGTTTACAGCAAGGCCACAGTGAAGCAGTGTGCTTGTGCTGTTAGAGTACGTTTTCCATCCCAGCTGTCCTCGGGCAAAAACACCCTGGACATGCCACCAGTTCATCATAAAACCATACAATAGCAAGTAGAAAGGAGCTGAAAGGTCACTCGTAAATGTTTCACATCATTAGTTTCTGGAGCCAAAGCTTGAGTTTCAACTGGTTTGTAAAGTAGAAAATATGCCCGACCTAAATAACGCCCTACCACCTTAGTCCTGCTAAAGCTGAACTTTAAAGAGTTCTTTAAAGAGTTCTACACTGCACCAGAACAACAACGGCAAAATTTGTTGGAGTGGGTGTTTACACGGTTGAGAAGTTAAGGTAGTCGAAAGAATGTCAAGAATGTCAAGGCTCTGGAGTTAAGGGGTTAAAGAAGCCAATAATTAGTATTAGATTTTATACTGTGTTTTTTTTTAACAAGTAAAGACTTTTTATTAGAAATACTGCAGCTCAAAGTCCACGCTTTGTTCTTCATTGTCAGTGTTCCAGTCAGTAACACAGACATGCTGGTCTTCACTGATGTCTCACAGTCTCCTTTTTCCTTCATTTCTCTATCTCTGTCATCCAGAAGTCAAGACAGCATCTCCTTGTTCAAGCTCTCTGGCTGCTAGCTTGCCCCAGCATGGCAGACAGTCGACAGCCAGAAGACACTGTGCCCCAGTGGGACCCATCAGGGGGACAGGAACCTGGCGGCCCCCTTGGAGCGAACGGCTACCCTTCCTCAGTTTACAGAACCACGGCCCCTTACAGCACGAGGGAGAACGGCTTTAATGGGGAACTAACTGGAGCTCAGGCTGTAACTGCAGGTAGGATGGTTGTCTGGTTTACATCATCAGAGGTTTTAATTTCATAAATGAATACTGGAAAGGATGTGTGAAACTGTTATTGGTCTTTGCACAGGAGACTTTGCAATGTGATTTCCTGCTGTGCTGTCCAAATAATTATTGCCCTTCAATGAACTTGCATTGTTGAAGATGGGCTTTACTAAGATGTTGAGCATTCGCTGCATATTTTTGCACAATTTAGAAACAAAGAAAAAAGTCTGTTTGCTTGCGGATCGTAAAAATATATGAAGTATTCTTTCCATGTGAGTTCATTTTTAAAAACTTTTGTAGCCATTTTCTATATTAAGAAACCTTTAGATGCTGTAAAACACATTACTTATTCATTTCTTTCAAAACAATACAGTATTACCATCACAAAAAAATCTCTGCCATAATTTCTGGCACTCTCACCCAATTCTACAGTTTTGAAGTGAGAAACATATTATCAGACTTTTAACAACCAGAGACAATGTTTTCTAGATTTCTAATAAACTGTGACTATAGTATAATGTGCTGGTATAAACAGGATGCTTGAGCTGTACATTTTTAGAAATTCCTGCACTTTGGGAAGCAATGGTCCGATGTGAAGCGGACAACAATTCAAGTTTCCTCGTCGTCCATTAATTTCTGATAATTACACCTCGTCGGGAATTATCCCTTACATACAGGTCATTCCAAAATGAGTAAATTAGTCATTATAAGTCAGTGTGGCAAGCTTTGATTATAATGTGTAGCTTAAGCTGAAATATGTTCAGCTTCCTATTGAGGTTTGAATATCAGTAATCAACTATATTGACAGGGACGCTTTGTTCCCTTGAATAATGTTTAATTGGTAAATTTTGAGCTCTTTAGTTTTGCTTTGATGTTTGTAGTTTTAATTAGGTCTATATTATTGTGTAACATTTTTTAAAGCTTAAATTTAAAGACCATTTTCTTTCATTTTTTACATTGATACAAAGTGCATGTGTTTGGGTGTTATTATGAGTCTCATTACGTTTGCATTATTCTGACATGCTGTTATTAACAGTGCTGTAGTTAACACATAAAATCTGTCTCTTCCCATCAATCCCCTTCCCACTCCCTGAAGGTGAAACCATTAACTAGTAGTATCAGTACTGTGGTGTTACCATAGCAACAGCTCCCCACATTTGCTTCACCAGTGCTTTGTTTTTTTTGTTTTTTTCTCACCACAGACCAAGCTCTTTAGTGTGCAATAACAGGACTTACTCCTCGTCCTCCAGAGCGTCATTGTAATCTTTTAAACTGTCTTGAATGATAACTCCACCAGGTTTTCTGAAGGGTTTAGTCGACCTTGACTGCTTCTTTCACTTAGTTTCAGAGTGAAGCGTTGATAAAGTTGAGTCATTACATGACGCAAAACCGGGTAAAAGAGCCAATTAGTATTCAAAGTGCGTTCATCCGCCCTCTTTTACCTGGTAATTTGTCACAATGATGAACAAACAGTTTGCATTGCCTTATTCAGATGGATTAATGCGTTCAAATGAACAGTTTTCATGTGTGTGAGGTGATCATCACAGGTGTATGCTAAAAATCTGCCATTCCGATCAACTTACTTGACAAAGTTTGGTTCCTTGAGAGGAAGGGCAGGAAAAGTAGGTTACATTCTAAAAAGAAAATTGCAGTGTGTGAAAATACAACAGTGATGAATGCAGAGGCATTTTAAACTTGAATTGTTTTTAGGATTGTAAAAATTGGTGCATAAATTAAATAATCATGAGAATTCAAAAATAATGACATCTGTCCATTTGAGACGAGTTGAGCTGACTTTTAAACCCTCCTGATAAGATGATTCGATACAAGAATTTGTGTTTTAAGTCAAAATGCCTGTTTTGTTTTCAAGGAGATAATTTCTCCAAAATGTCAGTAGTTGATCTAAATTTTCATCTGAGTTGTGGGCAGAACTGTTAGCTGTGTAAGCCTGCCCACACTTCCTGTTATCCCCTTGTTTTGCACTCCCTCCTGCTAGCCCCTTGCTCTCCCAAGCCAACATTAACTCAGCTCAGATGAGAAAAAGGAAGATGTGCATGGATCTATTTGTCTGCAAGTGAATGCATTAGAATGAAGCGGAGCAGGGAGCTCGTAGCACACGGATTGCAGCTTCTACAACATGCTTACAAGGTTTTTTCAAAAATCATTTCTGCATCTGCTCTTGATTCAGAAAAATATGAATAAAGAAATACCCAGATATGCTTTAAGCTTAAAATTTAAGTTTTGAGCCTATATTTCTTTATATATGTCCTACTTCAGAAAAAAATGCGGCAAAAAGTTAAAAAACAGCAAAAACATGTTTGTCATTAGAGTTGGTCTGTCAAAAAATTGATAAAATGTTGCATAAAAAGTTTGTTTGATAGGGCTAATGCAATTAAATGTAAAGTTCTGAGGAGTAGCTCTTTAAATATGTGGCACCAAGATGAGTGTTTGGGATTAATGCACAGGAGTGAATTATATAATCCCAGCTGTCCAGTACGGGTTTTGAGAGTTGCTTGTTTGCTGGGTCGATCGATGTGACAGGACAAGTGGAGCTTTGAGCCTAAGTCGACCATATCATTTCCTGCAATTGACTCATTCAACAATGTAATAATCCCCAAACAAACCAGAAGATCCAGACAAATCCTGCTCCATAATCTGATAAATATTTACCAGCATTAATGAACTAAAGCAACTTTGTGAAAAAGTACAAGTTATAATGTATTTGTGAATCGATCAGTAAGTGGTTAGTAACTACCTTAACTTTTCATTTCTGTACTTTTATGAAAGTGTTGCAGCTTTTTGGTTTGTGAGTCAGAATATGATCAAGCAACATTACAAAATTTACTCTTTAAAAAGGTAAAAATCAGAGAATTAAAAAACAAAGTATTATATTATCAGCCAAAAACTCTTTTTTTTAAATCCTCAGAAATTAGATTTTTTAAAACAATACAGTCACACAAATGAACACATTTAGATGTTTAAATTTCTAAGTACAATGTATTAAATTTGTGTTTATTAAAAGAAAACTTTCATCAAAGCAAACAGCTTTTTCTGCTAGGCTTAAACATGTATTTATACATAAACTTTAAGTCTCTGTGTAAATCCTTGTCAGTTTCTATCAGCATTGTTCCTGCACAGGGCAGGGTAGAGGATAAGTGGGGAGGGAAGGGTGGCATAAGGGCTGCGAAAAGCTTCTCCGACACTAAAAGACCCACTGAAGCACAAAATTGCCCTCTTGACTTTCTTTGAAAGTTGGAAACAGCAGTCAGCCGTGTTAGAGGTGATCAGGGGGAAGAGGCAGACGACAGAAGGGGAGGGGCAGAAACGCATGGCCGCTTCATTTAAATCGCACGATATTAGTTTGTGTCTTTGTCATGACGCTGGCACGGCTGACAGGAAATGATGATACGATTTGTTGACAGATTAAGCTAATTTAGAACAGTTTGCGGTGATGATTTTATGGATTGAGTCCTTATGCTGAGGAAGACTGACAGTTGTTCTGGTCATTTCAATTGCAGATAATTGTCGTATTTTTATTCTGGTTCAGCTTTGTGTTTAGCTCTTTTCTCTTGGCCTCAATGGAAGTTTTAATGAGTTGAATTGACGGGTGTTTTTCATTCAGGTAACAAGCAGTGATGAAGGGGGATGTTCCTAATTTCAGCTCGTTACCTGTACACATGAGAGACTGACATCATACTGATTGATGTGGTGTGAAATACTTATTATACTCATTAAAATGCACATTGATGGATAACTTCTCCTTCTCTGATCATCATTATTGTAAAAGCGTTCCCTTTTGTCTTTAGATTATGCAATTTTTAGCCATAATCCATAACCTGTGTTGGTTTTTAGGACATATTTTCTGCAGGGCGGCAGTAGTTCATCAAAATTTTGCCTCTTAGCTGTGGGTGGGACTGTCAAAAGCCCCGCCCCCCTTTTCCCTCCCTGATGCTAAGGGCTCCGAGGAGGGAGTGTGTATTTTCTACCTCACAAAAATGCTCTTTTTTAGACGACATTTTTTCATCTACTTCTGATTCACATCATTTGACTAGAGAACTACACAGAGATACATTTTTTAGCTTAATCTTCTTATTAAATGCCCGACATCATCACCAAAATGACACAAAAAAGATGTTCAAAATGCCAGATGTTTGATTTTCATTGGATTGGGTTCATCTGGTTTATTTTCTTTATCTTTTTCTTTTTTATTGGCTAAAAAATTGATTATATCTTTGTGTCAGAATCTGCAGGCAATCAGATACATTTTTTCCTCTCTGTGTATGATACGAGGAACCACCATCTAAGCAATCTAATAAAAAAAATAAAATAAAAAAATAAACTTATTTTTAGTTAAATTCACGAAAATTTATAATTTCTTCTCTCATATTAATTGGCTTCTACAGACAGCTACTGACATGTGTGTCGCATCCGAATTATTTGTGGACCCAAACCCATGTGGCCCACCAGTCTGTTGCCGTGGCAACGGTGTGCTTTACACTTTTGGGCTGCCTGCTGGCATGGCACCAAGCATCTCTCCCGCTCTCACTTTGCCCCTGCGGTTGCGTAGAGCGTGGATGTGTGCGCTGTGTCTGGGTGAGCTGTGCGTTGACTCAGGGTTCCCAGTCGTGATTTCTCTGCTGTGTGAGAGGAAGCGCTCCCATCTTCAGCTCGCCTTCTATCACGGTATTTTTTTTTTCTTTTTCTTTTTATTAAGAAGGTATGTTTTTTTTTTTGTTTTTTTTTTGTTGGCTGTTACTCCTTATTATTGATGTAGGTGGAAAGCTGGAATGCAAACTCTAAATGTTGAGGATTTTTGCAGAATTTTGGATTACAGACTGAACTGGAACTGCTGTGTCATTTTAACATTCTTGGGCAAGGCTTGTTCTCCTCTGTGGTTGTACATGTGTGATAAGCTCACATTTATTTCCTTGTTGATCCTCTGGAAATCTGCATTTAGTTTCAACAGTTATTAAGAGTGACTTGTGAGGGACTTTTGTCTAGTCAGACAATGATACTGGCATAACAAGATGGCTGTGAATGACA
>NC_050532.1:15458365-15460199 GCF_002922805.2 Oryzias melastigma
TTTCTATTTTATTGGCTAAAAACTGATTATATCTTTGTGTCAGAATCTGCAGGCAATCAGATACATTTTTTCCTCTCTGTGTATGATACGAGGAACCACCTATCAACTAAGCAATCTAATAAAAAATAAAATAAAAAAGTAAACTTATTTTTAGTTAAATTCATGAAAATTAATAATTTCTTCTCTCATATTAATTGGCTTCTACAGACAGCTACTGACATGTGTGTCGCATCCGAATTATTTGTGGACCCAAACCCATGTGGCCCACCAGTCTGTTGCCGTGGCAACGGTGTGCTTTACACTTTTGGGCTGCCTGCTGGCATGGCACCAAGCATCTCTCCCGCTCTCACTTTGCCCCTGCGGTTGCGTAGAGCGTGGATGTGTGCGCTGTGTCTGGGTGAGCTGTGCGTTGACTCAGGGTTCCCAGTCGTGATTTCTCTGCTGTGTGAGAGGAAGCGCTCCCATCTTCAGCTCGCCTTCTATCACGGTATTTTTTTTTTCTTTTTCTTTTTATTAAGAAGGTATGTTTTTTTTTTTGTTTTTTTTTTGTTGACTGTTACTCCTTATTATTGATGTAGGTGGAAAGCTGGAATGCAAACTCTAAATGTTGAGGATTTTTGCAGAATTTTGGATTACAGACTGAACTGGAACTGCTGTGTCATTTTAACATTCTTGGGCAAGGCTTGTTCTCCTCTGTGGTTGTACGTGTGTGATATGCTCACATTTATTTCCTTGTTGATCCTCCGGAAATCTGCATTTAGTTTCAACAGTTATTAAGAGTGACTTGTGAGGGACTTTTGTCTAGTCAGACAATGATACTGGCATAGCAAGATGGCTGTGAATGACAGGAACGGCTGGTATGCTAATGGGCTAAACCTTTGTTCAGGAGGAAGAGGCTGAACCGAGCAGAGGAAGCGAGATGTCTGTCACCAGCTAGAAACTCACTGGAGTCAATCAGTTCAATCATTATATATATATATATATATATATATATATATGTGTGTATTTTTTTTTTTACCTAAATCAAAAGTAGACTAAACAAATTAGTCAAAGTAACATAATGGATACGTATCAGCTTTAGAGTAGTTAGCTAATTGTAAAGGAAAATCTTTGCTCAGAAAAATGCATTCTTAGGAAAGAAAATGACTGAAAACCTTTGAGTTTTATTGGAAAAAGTAAAAAAAAGAAAGAAAGTAGTGCCTCATTCTCTGCTGTACATCCGAGTGTAAAAATAGCAGAGAGGCACAGTGGGTGTTTAATGTTCAACCAGCCTCTATGTAAGAAAGAGATGTTATCTTTAAAGTGTCTTCAAAACTGGGGAAGCCCTTTCTTTTTAAGCACAACTTAATTATTGTCTTTTTATTTAGGGAAAGGATTATAGATTTATGCAATAAATGGATGCAATCCCTAAGAAGATTTAATGTAAGAAGACCTTTTCTGTCTTTTTTTTCAGCAACTCAAAATAGCTCCCTTGAGCTCATGAGCTGGCAGTGCTAGAAGTTCCCAGATTAGTCGCATTCATGTGTACGCCTGCTTGATTGTTTAAGATGAAACTCTGAAGAAATATGGTTATGAGAGAAACTCATAATCCTGACTTTTATTATTATTATTTTTTAATTTAAGAAAAGTTTGTCATTATGCTCTTGGTGCTGGCAGCTTTGTCCTATTTGTTTTAAAAGAAACTTAAACTTAAAGTTTACTTCATCCACATAATGTTGGAGATATTATTTCTAGTTTCAGGTTTAAAAAAAAAATATTGGGAAAAACCAAAGATGCCAAACACAAAATAGCTCATAGCTGCTGCCAACTTAATTTTTTTTTCTTTTTTTTTTTT
>NC_050532.1:15460247-15468800 GCF_002922805.2 Oryzias melastigma
AAGTGTCTGCGAGGATTGTTCAGGAAGTGACAGCAGAGGCGGTGGCGGTCCTGAAGGGAGAACAGGAGACTCAACGGCTGCCTTCAGGTGGGACACACATCCAGACATCTGCTGCAGAGACATAACTAATGTGAAAAGCTGCGGTGTAAATGTCACATGGGGTTTAAAAAGCAATGGATCAGCTGGTGGGAGGCTTCAGGTGCAGAACGGGGACAACTCTCAAGTATTTCATCTCCATGAGTCATGTGATGCAGAGCATTTAACCATTCTGTCTTCCAAACACTAAAGACTTTGTTCAAGCATGAAGGCAGGATGGGAAAATACACATCTTTCCAGCATACATAGAGACCTCAACAAAGCAAAAGAAAAACTTCCATAGACTGTACATGAGAACTGGACAGAGTGAGTGTGATGTCATCCGTAGAAAACAATTTTCTTTCGGGCTCTGAAGAATTTGTCAATCAAAAGTTTTGAACGTTCAAAGTGACACCACATAATTTCATTGAGGATCTGATTGGCCAGTCCATAACTTGAATAACTTAAACTACAGAAAAAAGAAACATGAAAAAAAGGTAGAATTAGCACGAACATGTTTAATGTCACAAACGGCAGCTGAGGCGTTCGGATCCACGTGCAATAGTTTATTGGGAGAAGAAACAGGGTAAAGGGAGAAGAAACAGGGTAAAGGGTGGTACTGGGTGCTGAGGGATCAGACAGGAGTGAGGACACACAGTGAGGAGTGGGACGAGGGCAGGTTAAATAATAAGGGACTGATGGGATAACTGAAAACAGGTGAGAGAAGTTCCAAGGTGAATGCTGGGGTGAAGTGAGGGGAGAGCTCCCTCTGGTGGCAGGAGGAGGGGGGCTCCAGGCCACCCTGACATTTAAAAAGTTATTGGTTATTCAGACATATATAGAATGACTGAGTAATAGCTGTTTATTTCTCATTTGAAGAGTATGGGATCTTAGCTTCTTGAGACCAGCGGGTAC
This sequence comes from Oryzias melastigma, assembly GCF_002922805.2. Classification (NCBI taxonomy): domain Eukaryota; kingdom Metazoa; phylum Chordata; class Actinopteri; order Beloniformes; family Adrianichthyidae; genus Oryzias; species Oryzias melastigma. Next base: position 15,461,238 of record NC_050532.1, read on the forward strand.
TTCCTGGTTAGAGCACAGGGAGGATGGAGTGACTCAGTTCAGATCTCATATACAATCAATGGTAGAAACAGAATTTTAAAAAGTTATTCCTATATGAATGAATGGATGAATGAATGAAATGGTTTATTTCAAGCAATCAGGTAATGATACATTATATATCACTTAATAAATCACAAGTTGATCACTTGAAAGGGAGTGGAAGGAAGCGAACTTATATAATCCCACCACAACTCGACCATACCATTTTCTCTACATAAATTATCAATATCCGGTTCAAGACTTAATATCAAATATTAATCGATTCAGGCGTCTGCTCGTGACCCGGAACCGGAAATATATGTAACATTAATCAAAGCAACCTTATGTTGCCATAGATTACTGTGCAATTACAGAGCACTGGTGACCTTATTTATTATGACTACAAAGGAGCTGAAGTAGTAATAAATATATATATATATATATATATATTTGAGTTCACATTTATTGTATATTAAAAAAAAGACCAGAAATTATCTTTTTTGTTTTTGGTCATTAAAGCCAAGTTGAAAACAACTTTAGAAGGTATTTGAAAAACATTGTTTAGCAAACTGCTAGAAAATGGACTGCAAAGCCATTCTACAGTATTCTGTCATATATATATAATTATTCATACATTCTTATCTGTTCCCTTATTATTTAAATAAGGGAAAGGTAACGGATGCTTAAAGGCTATTTGTGTGTGTGACCTGTGATATTCTTGGCTCTCATCTGTTGTTTCGCTCCTTCGTAGTTGAAGATACCACCAATTTGCCTCCATCTCCACCCCCCTCGCCTGCAGCTGAGCACTTTGGTCCTGCCGAAAAAGGTAGGCTAAGGGTAAAAAGAACCAAAATATTCAAAACAAGCCTTTGTCTTTCTTTTTTTTTTTCTTTGATGGACACACTTAGATTTCAGTGTGCTGGCATGAACTGGCATCTGCCAAACCCTACCACCCTCTATTAGGACTCACACACCTCCAGGGGAACAAACAGCACACTGAGAGTTAACTCGGGAAACCGACTAGACCTGCTAACAGCAGAAATCTGTTGTCTTTCTCCTGTCATCTGATTCTTCTGAGTTCTTCATCACACCTGGAACCGATTCACTTTATTGTCACACCCATCATTCTTGTGTGAAGATGCACCGACTGTACATGCATGATCCACACGTCACCCTTTATACCATCCTTCTCATCGGCCTCACACCTCAATGTCTTCCCCACATATGAACATCTTGTTAAGGTTTTTCCTCCAACTTTTCATCGTTTCTCTCAGAACTTCTACTAAGTTCTGCATGTCGACTCTCATAGTGTTGTGTCTTGTTATCGTCTGCTGTCTGGTTTTGAATTTTGTCTGGCTGTGGCGACATGTCAGACACTATAGGTTCTGAGAACTTGTGCAGCTACTTTCTAATGTAGGTTAAATATTGTTGTCAATCCGAGGAAAAACTAAAACATGATTGCTATTTATAGTGGTATTTTGACAAGGTTATGTTTATTAGATTTTTTTCACCATTTGAGCAATTAATGCTTAGCAGTTGTAAAAAAAAAGTACAATTAAAGCTCAGCACTGATTACTGAAATGCAAGCTAAAGTTCTGCTTATCTGTTTGAGTTGTGCTGCTGAGCCCACACTTTTGGAGTATTTTTGTCTGTGCATACTTTTTAGTGGATTCACACTCTTGTGTTAGGGGAAAACGTGTTTGGCTGTAAAATCTGCAGGCAAAATGAGTGTTAATAGCATACATGTTTAGTAGATGGTTTGTTGATTTAGTTTGGTCACTGATAATTGAGGCAGTGGGTTTCCTTAAAGGCTCAATTTGTTGGTCTCAGAAAAAAGGCTGGCCCCCTTTTATGAGCTGCTCGTACATGTCTTCCTGTCCTGTGTGTGTCTTTGTCTCTTTCGCTCAGCCGAGCTTTTTCTGGTTCATCCATTTCTCTCTGGAAGTTATTTTCTGTTTTTCTGAAAGTTTTTTTTCTTCTTGAAAAATGTCCATCTTAAGAAAAAAACACAAGCACAAACACTCAAAGTAAAAAATAAACAACATTAAAAATTGAACAATGATTTGAGCTTTTATTGTGTTTATTTTCCTTCTGTGTGTTGTTAGGAAGGTTAATGTGTTTAGATTTTCAACCTTGAAACAAATTAAAAATAAATTATGATTTTGGCCAACGTTATCACCATGTGTGTTTCTCTTAAGATGGCCATCTTTTGTTTTGCCTCCATTGTTTTCTTTTCCTTCTCCTTCCCTCTCACCGTCACTCTTCCAGTCTGTGTCCAGATTTCCCTGCAGTTCTTCTCCTTGTGTCTGTCTTGTTTGTTGATGTAGGGGATAAGGAGGAGGCGGGGCCTCTCCGCCGCTTCCAAAATTCTCGGGAGAGGTGCAAGTTCCTCGCCCCCTCCATCTCTGTTTCCGTGCCCGAGGACGACCCCTACCACTCCGACGAGGAGTACTATGAGCACCCATTGTTCAGCCCAGAGTGGACGCACTCGGGCGCTCGCCCCACAGGGCACGCCGTGGCCTTTAGACAGATTGAAGGTGAACCACGCATGGTTCCTCTTTGCTTTTTCTCCCCTCATCTCCTCTCTTCTTTTTTTCTTCTTCTTGTGTGGTTTGACCTTCCTTCCTTCATACCTTCCTCCGTTTGTCCTGCCATCTCTCCGTCGGTCAGCTTGTCTCTTCGTCTGTTTTTGCGTGAGGTTTGTGTCTCTTCGTGATGTGCGTCCACCCAAAATATGTGTTGATTTAATAGCTTGCCCTATTTTTTATTCATTTCTACCGAAATTCATCGCTACCTGTGGTTGCCACACCATTAACTTCAACACATAGCATTGACATCTCTATAATAAAGCAGTGCTTCACTCAGTGAAAACTCCCACCTTGAAGACCATGTGGTTCACAAGTCTGACTTTTTGGGACATTACTTAAGAAGATCAGTGTCTTTGATAAATGTCTCAAAAAAAACAACTTGTGCATGACTTTTATGCACAGAGAAAATATCTTTCAGACTTGTACTGTGGTTCATTTGTGAATTTTGCCTTCCTTCTAAAACATGTGCTCTGTCAGTTCCTCGCCACATATCAGTTCTAACCCTACTGGCACTCTGTGGCACCAAGGAAGACTTTCAGCTCCAACATCACCAACAGATTCACTCACAACTGTCAGTACTCCGATATGAACATGGCGTCAGATTTTCAATATAATGTACCGGTAAAGGCTTTTGCTAGCAAATTATTTTTTTGTCATATTAAGAGGCATTCTGGTGCTAAGGTGATATTTATGGTTTTATGAAAATATAGCATTTCTTCAAATTACTAATGCTTTCTCATTGGGATTAGTTTGAGCACAACAAAAGATAAAAACAAGGTTTTATTTTTTTTCTGAAACATTATGACTCAACATATATGTAACAATTCTGGCTTTGTATAATGTACCTTATTTTTTAAAGTCTAAACTAATGTTTTGAATGTAAGAACCTATACAGACAATGTCATTCATCAGAAAAGGCTACCAGTGTGTCAATTGATTAACTTAAAATTATTTCTTATTCAAAAAAGGCTAGTGAAGTCATGGAGGCTTGATACAGTTACCACTTCTTGACAAAAAAATGTAAATAAGCTAAACTTTAAAGTTTATTATTTTGCTAATGGTGTTACCATAATGCCAATTGCGCTGGCATTCTGCTAATGGCATTATGTCAAATGAGCTATATAGGATAGAGATGACTTGACAGCCTGTTGCTATTGTCCAATGAACATCAAGATTGACACCATATTGGGAAGGGCAGTAAATAGGGACACATTGCTTAGGAGATGCAGTAAAATGACCATTGCATGCTTAATTTTGGAGCAATCTCAAGAATAAAAAAACTGTGATCATCACAAAGATAAGTTCCAGGTCAAGCGTAGTATCAATGTTTTTTTTTTTTTTTTTTACAAAGTAGATGAATGACATTTGAAACTTTTCCAGGAATCAAAACACCATTAAATAGAAAACTCAACAGGAGGCTGCTGCAAGGGAGTGATGCAGTCTGGAAGACTTAAAAGAAATGTTGTCTTTAAGTCCCATAATTAGACTTTTTTTTAATTATCGGAGCATATCTGTTTAAAAAAGTGCAAAAAATTTCAAGTTTTTAAAACAAGAAAAAAATTCACAATCTGAGTTTAAAGTGTCTGATAAGAAATCTCTAATGACCCAGCATTCTCGCAGCATTTAAATCTTTTAAAGATGTACGTGTGTAATTAGTTTCAAGCCGGTGTAATTCTAATTTGTGCGTGCATAAATTATATTTTGTATTTTTGTATAATTTTTCATTTTATGTGAATATATGATTGCAAGTACACATATCAAAAATTGCACACACATAATTCGAAGTTACAACATAAAATGGCAGACACAATTTATAAATCAAGAATTACACACAAACAAATCTTTTGAGTATTTTCTCTCCATGCACCGTAGTGAGCTGAAATCTTGCCTATTCCAATATGGCGTCCAACTTTGTATACGTAAATTTAGCAAAGTTGGACTTGGGGGGGGGGGCAAGTCACATCCTTGTTTTTCCATCTCTGTTTGTGCAATTGTTGCACAGAAGTGCGCAGGCATTTTGCCCTTTCCAATATGGCGTCCAACTTTGGATATCTAACTTGTAGCGCAGCATCTCTGTCCTATATATCTCATTAGTTATGTATTAGGATACAGATTAAACTGGTTTATATAGTGAAAGTGCATCACAGGAATGGTGTTTGGCCATTAATTTACCTCAAGAAACTTTTCTAAAAGCCCATGTGTGGGTTTTGGCCAAATATACTTTGTTCTTACCAACTTATTCCAAGTTTTGCCCAATTTTTTTTTTCTCAAATTTAAAAATACCTCACATTCTACACACCAGATGTTTCCTCCCCCACTTGGAAAAACAAAACCTTGACCTATTGCTTTTATTACTAAATATTGTTTTCAGGAACATTATGGGTTCTACACAGAATGTGCTTTCATGTATTGCTTTATCTCTATTTATCATCTGCCTGAACCAAAGTGCTCGGATGGAACTTGTTCATAGTAAGGTAGACGTTTATCGCTGAAGACTCTTGCATAGGATGAAAACAATGTTAAACAACACTCCAAACCAGTGCCTGAATATGTAAACACACAAACAAACACAGAAGGTTATCTTTCCACAGAGCTGAAAGTGTCCCCTCATGAGTTGTGTTCTCTCATAACCCAAGTCTGTGTTGCCTGTAGTCTTAATGTGTCTCCCCCCTTTCACCTTGTTTATGAAAAGAAGAGACCATGGAGGCTCTTACAGCTGAATTCCAAGAGGAGGAAGATGAGGAAGAGGAGGAGGAGGAAAGTGCAGAGGCAGCAGAGTCGGAGACAGCTCTTGATGAGCAGCAGTGGAGTGGGGAGGAGCCCGAGCTGGACAGCCCCCAAGCTGAACTCTTAAATCAATCAGAAGACGTAGACGAGGCCCAGGATGTAGACCTGGAGCTGGGTGAAGCAGCTAACGCTGCCGCTGAAAGCTCTATGAGCAGAGAGGAAGAGGAGGAGGAGGAGGAGGAGGAAGTAGAGGGTGATGAATTCCCTGACACAGGTGTGTCCTGCCCTCTGCTCTCCTTACCTGCATGTTTACTGCATTGTCCACTGTGTCAAAAGTAAGCAAATAACATTTGCACAAGAATTCAAGCGGAATGCCCAGTAATCTTTCGCGTCCTCTGCTGCGGCTGCAAGGCAACACAGGCTTGTTGGTGAAAAGAGCCACATAGTTTTTTTGTTTTACTCGAGCAGGTTTATCAGCCAGTCGTCCTGGCTTGTGTTTTCTTTTCCTCGCTGTGGTTTTGGGGCCGGCTGTTCTATGTTGGTATGATGATATGAAGTGTTGCTAAGCATAATAGTGCTCTCTGTTAATTTCCTCAGCTTATGGGCTTGCAGATTTTACATCACGCTCAGATGTAACAGCTTGGTGATGTGTATTTTGTGCAATCATTTTTCATAGCTCCTCAATGTGCATCAGTGGTATGATGGTTAGAACTCCTAGCAAAGGGTTTGCAGGAGGCTGTGCTTTGGCTGCTTTATGCTTATTAACAGAGTTATAGGTAAAGCATCAACATATGAATCAGTTTGTTTGGTGTTTTTGTGTAAGATTTTTCATGTGTTTATTCAGTTGACTTTTTCATCAGTCTTTTCTGGTGGCAAAGTATGGCATTTGTCTGTTCGTCTCAGAATATTCTCATGTTTTTTCTTAATGAATCTAAACATAATTACTCTTAAGCTACATTCACACCGCCCTCGACAAAGCAGGTTCTTGCTGCACCTTTCAATAAAAAGTAAATGTAAATGCACTTATATGCACATTTCAGGCCTCCGCGATCAAAACTGTGATGTTGCACTTGTCTGACTATACAGTAGTTTACAACTTTTAACGTTACTACTAACACACTTTTTGCGTGCTCAGCCTGTTTCCTAATGTTTGGCCCAATCCGAATTCTTCCCTTCACCTTACCCATTCTCCATTCCCCTGCATTTAGCCCTCCAAACGTAGAGTTATGTCTCAAATTTAGGACATCACTTTTGCTCGATGGCATCACCAATAGTCACCCGTCAGCTAGCATTAGCACGGAGCTTCCAGTTTTGGAATATACATAATAATAGCAGTTGTATAACTTTAAAAACGTCATGCTACAGCAAAAAGTCACTACTTACATTTAAATGTAAACCTCTGTGCTTCAGAGCGCACCCAAGCAAAGAAATTTGCTTCTCCTGTGAAACCTCCTCGTAAGGGAGGGGTCTGTATACCTCCGCTTGGAGGGGGGGATAATAAAAAAAATTATTTCGGATACCACAGTTTACAAGCCCCTAATGGAGAGGTAGGGAGAAGGGAAGAATTTGGATTGGGTCTTTACCTGTATCGGTTATGGGGATGGGAGATGAGAGAGGGGGTTGAAGATGGTGTGTGGGTCGGGGGAGGGCGATACTTTTTAAACTATTGTACTTCTTTCATGTTATTTATATTTGAAGGAGTATATAAATAAAAATAGATTTGATTCGAAAACACTTGCGTTCACTAGCTGCACACATTTTTTAAAAGCGTTTTCAGGCTCTACATACAAAAAGTAAATCTATTGAACCGGCCTTTAAAGTTAAACCAGGTCAACTTATGACCAATAAAGGCCTTGGATTTGGTAGTGATGTATGGATGGCGTCCTTTTTCAATTCACGGAAGTACCAACCGTTTAAAAATTGACTATAACAGAGAAATTAATAATTGTGGTTTGTGCCACAAATGATATTTGCACCGCTTTGAAATTCCGCACCAAGCCCCTTCCAACTCCATACACATGTACTAGTATCAGATATTGACAGTCCAGGGTGAACACCGTATACTGAATCTGCGTTCATTAACACGCGTTACATGCGCGGTGTGAATGTAGCATTATTATATTGTGAAGCACCTTGTGACTTTTGTCTGTGAAAGGTGCTATATGAATACAACTTACTGTAAATATATAAATACTGAAATCTTTTAAAAAGAGAACTTTTTAAATAATAT
>NC_050532.1:15468938-15475210 GCF_002922805.2 Oryzias melastigma
GTGTGAATGTAGCATTATTACATTGTGAAGCACCTTGTGACTTTTGTCTGTGAAAGGTGCTATATGAATACAACTTACTGTAAATATATAAATACTGAAATCTTTTTAAAAGAGAACTTTTTAAATAATATGTATTGCATCTATGACAAATGACATACATGCCTCTTATTTGATGTTGTTCAATGCATGGAACTTTCTGTCATAACTTGTTTCTCATACAGCAGCATCAGAGTTGCTTCATGCCGGTTCCGTCACTCCATCTCATATATTTCACACATCTGTGATTTGGCGATGCCCATAAGCTCGCCGCACTTCTTCTATGACGGCCGTGTCGTTGTGCTGTAAGTTTCTGAGGAGAGCTTTGCCTGTTACCCTGATAGCTTTTCTAGTCCTTGGCTTAAATCAACAAAATCTATATCACAGCATGCATTAGCTATCTATATATATATATATTTCCATTGTAGCAGAAACAGCCAACTTACAGATGTCTTTTCAGCTTTGAAGATGGAATCGGACAAGCAAGACAGTGGGTCCATGAGTCCTGACAGCATCGGATCAGAGAAACGACCGGAGGAATTTTACGAGCCCCAAATGCAAGAGTTCTTTGCTGGTGAACGAGTCGTACCAGAGAGCCCCACCATGGATATACCCTCCTATGTGCATTCAGATGTACAAAGCCAAGAAAAGCATTTAGTCAAGTCATTCACACTTCAGCCCACGTATGGTGAGCCAATCACGGTGTCGGAAAAGCAGCCATCAGTGGAGGTGGTGGAGTTCAGCAGTATTGGCGCCCCATCTGATTTCTCATCAGTAGGAGTCAAAGATCAAGCAAAAGACTCAACGAAAGATGCCGGGGACAGATCAGGCATGTCGGCCTATTTTGAAACGTCAGCCATGGAGGTTGAAGAAGCCCAGCACTGTAAAAGCGAAGGTTATTATGAACTGAGTAGAGCTGTGGAAAAGACAGCCGAAGGTAACTCCAGGTCTCAGGAGAGGAGCTACAGCATGCTAGCTGAAGCCACGGATAATCCTGAATCTAAAAAAGGTTCAACAGATGTTGCTGGAATGTTTGCAGCCCCTGATAAGGGTAGTGAATGCAGGCTTTCTCCCGGTAAGCTCGCTTTAGAGCAGAGGAGTTACTCACTAAACATCACCATAGGAGCACTAGACCAGAGCGGGCAAGGGAAATCTCTCAACTTCTCCCCACTGGCGACAGACATCATGTCTTTAACTAGCGGGAGTCTAGATGAGTCGGCCAACTACCTTCCAGTGTCTACGCCATCTGTGGACAAACCTCAACCATTTCCTCCCCTTATCTTGGAGACTGCAGCTTCAGTCACTTCAGACTCCTCATCTCCACCACGGACTGCCGAACCACCGCCTAAAACAAGTCCAGAACCAACTTCTCCAGAATCCCCCCAGCCCTGTAAGAACTACAAAAATGGCACGGCAATGGCACAAGACTTGCCAGAGATGCTCGACCTCGCTGGAGCCCGCTCCAGACTGGCTTCTGAAAATACAGACCCAGAAATCACTAGGCGAAAGTCAAGCCAAGCAGATGTTCCTCCTTTTACTCCCGATCCAATGGCCAGCCTAATGTCAGGAGAGCAGAGTCCCGGGGCAAGAAAAAGTGATAGTCAGCTTGAAGAGATGGGATATTGTGTGTTCAGTGAATACTCGGGACCCATGCCATCTCCTGCAGATGTTTTCAGTCCCACGGAAACGGCCGCAAAAGTCTTCACCCCCTCTGTCTTGGAGGAGAAAGTGGCTGAGCAGGCGAGGAAATTAGCAGTTCGAGATATGTCTTTGGAGGACCAGAGTGAACTAACAGGAGAGGCTGATTGCATTGAGAGGATTAACCAGAATCAAGATGACTTGAATAAAGAAACGAAAAAAGATGAGGTGAACAGTCAGCCAGTTAAGCCTGTGCCAGAAACTCCACCTGCTCAGCCAAGTGAGACCTTTGTGACTCCAACCGTAACCGTGACTCTGGAAGGAGGTGAGAGGTCAGGAAGTGAGTCTGAGCGTCAAGCTAGCGGTGAAGGGTCGGCCTCTGAAACAGAGATTGCAGACTATGAGAGGCAGATCCGCAAACTGGAGATGGAGGATAGACCTCTGAGTTTGGAGGAGGAAAGAGAGCTGCAGGAGCTCCGAGAGAAGGTCAAGCTAGTCCACCAAGAAGCTTATGAGGAAGTGGACGCGGAAGACGCATACCAGCTAACCGGCATGGCCAAAGACCGAATCGCAAGACCTGTGAAAACTTCCCCAACTTCATCTGTGGAGAGCAACATTGACGATGACAAGCTGCTCTCCCCAGTGCTCTCACCATCCAAATTTAGACAGAAAGAAGTGTACGGGTCCCCTAAGAGAGTAGCTTCCCCTGTGTCAGCAATGCACAAAGAAGAGAAGGATGAATCAGAGAGAAAATCAAAGGAAGAAAAAGACAAGGAAGCAACGGAGATCAAGAAAGCGGAAGATGAAACAAAGGAAAAGAGGGAAGACCATGATCAGAAATTGCTTAAAGAAACAGAAAATAAAAGAGAGCAAGATGAACAGGAGAATATGCTAATATTAGAGAAAGAAAAGGAAGAGAAAGAACTGAAAGAAAAGGAGGAGAATGAGAAAAAAGAGAAGGAGGCAATGGAGCTTAAAGAAAAAGCGGAAAAGGAAAAGAAAGAAAAAGAGGAGAGAGAGCTGAAAGAAAAGGCAGAAAGGGAAAAGAAAGAAAAAGAGGAGAGAGAGCTGAAAGAAAAGCAGGAAAAGGAAAAGAAAGAAAAAGAGGAGAGAGAGCTGAAAGAAAAGGCAGAAAGGGAAAAGAAAGAAATAGAAGAGAGGGCACTGAAAGAAAAGGAGGAAAATGAAAAGAAAGAAAAAGAGGAGATGGAGCTGAAAGAAAAGCAGGAGAAGGAAAAGAAAGAAAAGGAGGAGAGGGAGTTAAAAGAAAAGGAGGAAAAGGAAAAGAAGGAGAAAGAGGAGAGGGAGCTCAGAGAAAAAGAGGAAAAGGAGGAGAGAGAAAGGAAAGAGAAGATGGAAAGGGAGCTCAAAGAAAAGGAGGAGCGAGAAGAAAGAGAGAGGAAAGAAAAGGAGAAGTTGGAGAAAATGGAAAGGGAAAAACTGGAACGGGAGAAAATGGAGAAAGAGCTGAAAGAGAAGGCCGAAAAAGAACTGCAAGAGAAACAAGAGCAAGAGAAACTAGCTGAGATGGAGAGAAAGATGGCTGACCTTTCGGTGGATGTGGAGTTCAGACCGCAGGAAGAAAGTGCTGCCGTTAATGCGCCGTCAGGAGACGCAATTGGAAACCTGAAAGACGAGCACGTGTCCAAGAAAGCCAGCGCCATTGAATCTGTGGTGATGGTCGAAGACGACTTCATCACCGTCGTCCAGACGATCGACGAAGCCGAAACACCGGGCCACAGCGTCCGTTTCTCCGCTCCACCCGAGGATAAAGCCTTTTGTGTTACTCACCAGAAAGATGAGGAAGAGGAAGAGGAGGAGTCTGTTGAGTTGGCCCAGGAAGCAGATATAGAGGAGGCGAGTCAAGAGGAGGTGAATGATGTTCTTGAAGCTGCTCCCATCTCCCAAGGTAGAGAGGGCCTGACAGTTGAAACAGAAGGGCTAACAGAAAGCTATGACCGAGATGAAACCACTGTGGATGACTCCATACTGGACAGTTCCTGGGTGGACACACAAGGTTAGCTCTTTTTGATTGTTATGTCATTCATTCAAATTGTATGTTCTGCTAACAGTCTTCTTTAATGCTCCATTTGTCAGATGATGACAAGAGTATGGCAACGGAGCAGATTGAGCCTTTGCCCAAAGTGCCTGCAGCAGCCGAGAAGGCCTCTTTGCCCCAGACCAAGCAGACACAACAGCAGAAGTTGGAGAAACAGGAGAGGCCCGTCAAACCCAAAACCAAAGGAAATCGAGCCAAAGGACGAGTCTCCACACCTGAACGCAAACCCATCCGGAAAGAACCCGTCTATGTTCCCAGGGAGGAGGTCAAGAAGAAAAAAGGTTCACCTTTACCCTTCACACAGTTCAGATTTTTATCATTAATGCTGTTTGAATATATTCACTTATGAGTGATCATGTTTTTGCATGAAAAGGATAGTGAATAGTCTGACTGTAGTGTACTTTTACCTCACTTCTACTTGCTGCTTACCTGAAACAGGTGTGTTCAGTCAGTCAGAATGAAGAAACACCTGAGTCAACAAAAGCAGAAAACAGAGAGAACTGGAAAACAGGAAGGGTGGTAGATCTGGAGGACCTGGGTTAGGCAGACAGTCGTAATTAAAGACCATCTCCAAATGAAAATCATCTATTTTCTGATGATGGGGGACATACAGTATATAAAGAAATTAAGTTTGCATTCCTAAGTATTTCAATTGATGATGGGAAATCGAAACCTATATGTTGTTGCGGATTGCAATTCTAATGGTGCGTTCACACCGAACCCGGCAGGTGCGCCAAAAGCGTCAAGTGTAGTTTTAAATCTATGTAAAGACGCAATTTCAGCTGTAAGCTTGACGTCAACCAATCAGGGACCCAGCTTTGGGCACGTGACGTTTTCAGTGAGTAGATCAAAGAGTAGAAACATTAAAGATGGCGGCTCTATGCGATGATTTTTGTCATGATCTTCCATGCATTCTCTCAACCCATGGGGGCTGCTAAGTTCCTGAACTGTCCCAGTTACTGTTGAGCAAAAGCGGGATACACCCTGGATAGATCACCAGCCTGTCACCAAGTTTATTGAGCTGAATGGATGGCTATGCTAGCCAGCGTAGCCGTCAGTTAGCTGCCCGGCAGCACAGAGATCCGCCGCAAGTGCCGTTGTAGCGCACAGGATCACTCTAGCTTCATGGGCTTATGATTTTTTTCTTATTTTCATAAAGACAGTAATAAAACGATCCCCCAGTTTTATTATTATTTCCCTCGTCTATGGTTAAAGCTCAACGTGGATCACACACAGATGGAAGTAACGTTTAAAACGACCCTTCACAAGTGAAGCACACAGCACCTGGAGAGACTCTGAAAGATGTGGTGAAAACAAACAGTTCTCCAAAACATATAAACCCAAGCTACTCGCCCAACAAAATCCATGATGTGATAACGAATGAATTCTAGAGCAACTTCAGCAGTTGCTTCGCAGCAGGCGCAGATGCAAATCTGACGTGCTTACCACGTCCGGTGTGAAAGCACCATAAGAAGAGATTTACAGTTGCAAGAGAAGGTATTTAAACCCTTTGGGAGTACCTCAGTTTCTGCATTAAATGGACACATAATGTATTTTTTTATCTCAATCAAAATTACAACAATGGAGAAAAACATTGCCTGCTTAAATCAGACCAATTGTTCAGTAAAAATTCATGTTTTTATTGAACACAATCAGGTGTCCAGTTTATGCATACATTCCAAAGGGCTCCCAAATTTTTCTTCAGCTGTATAAACTGTACAGCTTTAATATTGGTCGCCATTATTACCATTATTGAGTAGCTGTAAGCTAACAGGAGAGCACTCAAACAGAGAGCTCTCAGTAGTGGGGAGGGTAGGGGGGGTCGCTCCAACAGTCCTGCCACAAATTTCTAATACACCATTGCTGCTCTGCAGAAACTATGTCCGTAAAAACAACACAGGATTCTTGATTTTGGCGAGAAACGGTATAACACTTAAAAAAAAAAAAAATCAATTGTCATACAATGTTTAATGTTTGTAATGTGCAAACTGCAGAAATATTGATAAAAATGTATTTATACAGGGGTAAAATGTCTCCCATTTTTAATAATACTGTTTTTATTTTTTGTTAATTGCACATCTAAAATGTTTTTATCACCAAACATTATGACATGACTCAGCATTTATTTCTGCTTACAGCTGCATATTTATGTCCTAGTGTCTGTGCCTTGTTTCCTTTAATGATGTAGCTATAATACGGAAATCTGAGCTCACCAAAAAAGTGGAGACTCAGAGTCTGTCTCCATCCAAGAAGAGTTCGATAAAGCCAGCAGCTCGCCAGACGCGGCCCTCCCAGCACCACTCCTGTCCCCGAAGGAGGCACACAGGTGACGAACAGCCTCGTCGTGTCACACCCGCTCTCATTGTATCATGTTTTTCAATGTTTTGCTTTTGGAGTTTTGTCCATTTTTGTCTTCAATTCTGCATTTTTGATTATTAATTAATAAAATTAACATATTTTTTTAATCATTACTTGTGTTGTCTGTGTTTTTTCCAGTGTTTCTATTTTATTTTTTTGTTAATTTAGCATCACTGCATGT
>NC_050532.1:15475277-15489527 GCF_002922805.2 Oryzias melastigma
AAAAAAAGTTAATGTTTAAATTTGTTTTCATACAAACATCATTTCAGCACCTTTTTTTGCTTGTGTAGGTGTAACTACAAATTTTTCTCAGCAAAAAATGTACAATCCTTTTTTTATATATATGTTTTCATTCTTCAGTTTGGTTTCATTCAAAATGTAATAATCTGTTTTTCTTTGTACATTCATAGGTGTGATTCTAATAAAACGGTTGTCCCAAAGTGTTAGCTTAGCTTAAATTCCCTTGACAGACTGAATTTTGTGTCAGATAAAAAAAGCCCAATACACTCCCACATTGCCCCAGTTAGATTATGTTCCGGAGATGCCTTACATAATTCTAAATCCCCCATTATGTGTGCATTCATGGGCCAAGTCTTTGAAGAACAAAGCCGGAAACCACTTGCTCCCACGGAATCTGGCAGAAGCAGAAATGCTAAATTAAAATACTCATTTATGGATACATTTGTTCAGGAAACACATATGGTTGTGCCCAGAAAAAAAAAAAAATAGGACACCTCAATACATTTCCAATCTTTAGCAATATTAGCCTTTTGTTTGAAGAGGTTTAACATTCAAAGTCCAAGTCTGGTGGCTCATCGGTATCTAAAAAGTGTGTCAACCTGTGCTGAACTCCTGATGGACACTTTCAGTGGGAGTCCAGACGACAGTCAAAGCTCTGTGCTTCAGCGCTCAGCAGAGAAGACCAAACCTGCTCCCCTTTGGTCTACTTACTGTATTACAGTCAGATTTTATATATATATAGATATATCACTAGTCTATTGGAAGAAACATCTAATCAAAATTAAGGACAGACAGAAATTTCCACTATTTTTCAGATTAGTTCATTTTGAGCAACAGAGCAGTTTCTTTTAAAACTTTTTCCAAGTCTTTGCAGCTTTGCCCTTTAATAACCAATTTAAAAATAAATTGATTGAGGCTATATCTGAATGTCTCCCTAATCCTTAACAACTAAAAAACTATCTATCTAGTGTCCTCGATTTTAAAAGCAATTTGGACACCATGCTCAGTTCTTTTCTTTCTTGTTTTTTTGCTTTTTAATGGCAAGTATGACATCACCGATTTCCTAAAGTAAAAACCAAAATAATATGAGTTTTTTTACGAAGACTGTATGAATCCACTCTGTTCTGATGATGAAAACTTGGATGCTTTATAGAAAATTATTAAATTACTTTTTTCACATGAAAAATAGTTCCAATGCAATGCATTGTGGTTTATGTGGTCACAACCTGAGCGTCTCCAGCAGGTTAAAAAAAAAAAAAAACTTGTAAAATAATAAAGATTTTTCAATAAAAGTTCTGTGTTCACTTTTCAGCATACCCTTCAGGGGTCGCCACAGTGAATCAGCTTTACTGATTTGCACAGGTAGTTCGGCAGAGAATTCATTTAAAATGACTTGTAGCCGTTCTATTTACATCAGAGACCTAAAAAATAGCTTAGAATTGTTGTTTTTAGTTATGTTATATAAAGATCTTTTTATAAAATGGATGTTCAGCTATTCTTCTTATGCATTCCATTACATAAAGATAATCCTATAACAACAGAGCCTCACCAAACACATTTTTAGGAAAGGTGTAAGGAAGACCAGAAGTGTCTCTTCATTTCTGCTTTCTTTCTACATATTCCAATAGAAATGTGGTTCTTCATAGTCAAAAACACTTGAAGGTTTCAAAAGTGCCATGCTTTTTTGTCCTTCAGAGACTCTACCAGACAGTCGCCGGCCTCTTAGCGTTGCCAGGCAGTCTCGTGACAGAGTATCGGTGAGTACAGCTAACCGGCACAGCACGATGCTTAGTGTTAAAGCCAATCAAGAAAAAGGAAAACAAAAGAGCGAATTATTAAAGAAGAAGGGACTCAAAACTAAAATCTATTTATTGGTCTAATGTCAGTTTTACTGTAGTAGTCAAGAAGTTTTGTGTCTCATTAACACAAAGTTGAATTTATTTTCTTTCTAATTATGATAATTGTTCAAACTTTGTAAAACAATGGCATAAAAACAATTTATTTGGCATGTTAAATGTTGTTTTTTCTGCAGCTATGAAAGACAGAGCTAAGTGTTTTATTTTATTGAGTGGGAGTTGAATCCCCCCGTGACATTTCTCCGCGGTCGTGACTCCATTTTACTCCTCCACTGCTGTAATGACAGTTATTGTGTCAAAAATACCAGAGTTTTTGCTTTTTTTGAATGTCATTTCTCTTAACAGCAGAGCATAAATGCCTGCTAACAATCTATTAGCGCACCTTTAGGGGTAAATAGTCTTTGTGGCGGGAAAACAGCATCCATTACTTCTCATACTCCATTTATTGGTTCTTTATGTGTCGTATTTTCTTTGCTTTCTTTATTTTTATTTGGGTGAAATAAGAAAAGGATGCATTTATTAAGGAAACCCTTTAGATCTAGTGTGGGGATTTCACTGGTCATCTCAGATAGATCACGAGTAATTGTGTTTATTGATGTTTTACATGTTATGTTGTTTATTTTTGTGTTTGCTGTTCAATCATGGAACCATCCACGCACCACCTCAGTGTCATCCCCATCACTTCACTCTTACAAAGATTCCAAGCTACATATCCAGAGCTCCTGCTGCCAGGTTAGATAGTCCTCAGTTTCCAATGACAAAACTGCATGGCTCAGCAGATTTAAAGAGTAACATAATGGAGGTATGTGGCTGCAAGGCTGTTGATGTGATTCTAGGAGTTGTGGTTTTATTCAAGTGGACGTTTGCTAAAGTCGACAGGCTAACAGGTAATGTTGCATTCTTTTTGTGAACGTTAGGATGGAGGATCTCGAAGCCCGGCTAAGAGGTCCTCGGTGCCACGCCACGCCTCATATCTGGCTCGCCGATTTGAGCTGGAGGAGAGTTCCACCTCTGTCACCAGTTCAGGCTCCACGGCTCCCCGTCGACCGACATGTAGGCTCTTCATTTCTATTTCCACAGTGCTGTCACACAATGTGTCTTTTTAAAAAGTTGCGCTAAGAAACGGATTTAAAGGTACTTAGTTGACAGATAAAATATAAAGGGATGGTTTCTCCAAATGATTTATCTGTAAATATTTGTTAAAACTTTAAAAAGCTTTTTTAGTGAGAAGTGGCATGAACCATCAAGCCCAAACTTCTACAACAGAAATGGAAAAAAAAGTATTTTGTTTAAAAAAAAAAAAAAGTGTGAAAATCCCATTTCCACTTCATCTATTTTAGTTTTAGTCAAAGAAAAAAAATGCTATTTTCTTGGCCACTTTCTACAAAGTGGCAGTAGTTCATCAGAAATTTCCCTCTGAGTTGTTGGTGGAACTGTTGGTGTCGAGTAAGCCCGACTCCACATCCCAGCATCCATCTGTTTACACTCTCTCCCACTAGCTCTCAGCCCCTCACAACCTAGAAAAAATAATATCGAATGTACAGCTTTGTGTCGGATCCCAGGTCAGACGAGGAAAACAAAGACGTTCATGGATCTGTTTGTCTTGAAAAATCAGAATGGAGCGGAGCAGAGAGCATGTGGCTCACCGATTGTAGTTTGTACGAAACAACTACACATTTTTTTCAAACAACATTTTTGTGTCTCCTCCTGATTCACACTAATTTGAATCAGGAAATACCCAGAAATGTAATTTTAAGCTTCATTTACTTTATTCATGTCTTCTATCATCAGAAAAAAATGCTAAAATAACGTGTTAAAAACTACAAAACATGATTTTCATCAGAATCAGTCTTTAAGGAGTAAATTTAAGTTATATTCTGTTTTCCTGTTTATGTACAATGTATAAAAAGCCTTCTTTTCAAATACAAGTACACATTTATACTGTATAAAATGAAATTATGAAAAAATAAAAAAAATGTTAGCTATTTTAAAATGGTAATTTACCAGTTGAGGTCCTTATGTAAACTAAAATCATTATTCATTCCATGTTTATCTTTCTTATTTAAGATTGCTATTTTTATTTGAATCTACATTCGGAAAATCTTTTAGTTGATCAACATTGTGAATTGTATAGCATTTTGTACTGTTGTTTCCGAGTAAAACAAACTTTGTGAACATATTACCTTTTAACCACTTTTTGTGAATGTTTTTAAGTTATGACAAAAAAAATATTTATTTATTTATTTATTGCAAATTGAGATTTAGATGAGGATTGACTAAACTCGTCTTTTTGTTCCTGTTTTTAGCGTTACGTACAGAGATGAGAGCAGAGCACAGGATAGGACGAGCCCCCACTATGACAGGTAAGGACTTCTAAAAACTCTATCAACATATTTGCTTACCTTAAAACCGTATAAATAAAATATACTGTAAAGTCAATATTTGGAATTATTTTTTAATATACCTTGCTGTCTGTGTGTTTTCCACCCTGCTAGTAACAGAATCGATGCGCTCCCGCTCAGCTCGCAGCGGTCACTCCACCCCACGCACTCCAGGCTCCACAGCCATCACCCCAGGAACGCCTCCTAGTTACTCCTCATCTTCCAGGGGGACCCCACGCTCCCTAAGTTTGATTTGCCAGGAGAGGAAAGTAGCTATTCTTCACACCCCACCCAAATCCCCTGCAACCACACCCAAGCAGCTCCGCATCATCAACCAACCACTTCCGGACTTCAAGAATATCAAGTCCAAGGTTGGCTCCACAGAAAACATCAAGTATCAGCCCAAAGGAGGACAGGTAACATTTTTTTCATTTCAAACATAAACCTGCTCCTTCATTCCTGACTTCTTCCATATTCCTCTGTTTTCCTTCCACCTCCTCATTGTAGTTCTTTCTTTTGTTTTTTTCTAAACGTGTTTGTTGTAAGACATAAATATGAAAAAAGGAGCAACAGGGTAAAAAAAACAAGTACACCTCAACTCATGTGAATAGGAAATTCTAAATTAAAAATAATTAATTTCTAGAAAAAAAATAGATAACATTTAGACTTAATAATTAACCCTATAGAGAGCCCACAGGGTCAAATTTGTTCCCTATTTTTTTCTCCTTTTCTTTCCGTTTTTTTAGTTTTATTATTTATAATTATTCTTTTTTTCACATTATTTTTTTGGCTGCTGTTATTGTACCTAAAATGAACAAACAAAAAACTAATTGTCAAATTAATTTTGAAAGCTCAGAAAGAAATAGTATCTGGGGTACCTCAGGGTTTTTAATAATTGATACTCTAAACCCACCAGGCTTTAATATTATTTTGTAAACTTTTTGTTCCTTTACATGTCAGTAATGGATGAAAGTATCTTTTTTATGTCAAAGTCACTAGAACTACTATTAAACATGTTTTTAAATAAATTTGCTAAGACAAATGTGATGTCCCGCTGAGCAGAGGAACTGAGAGCAGTTGGGATGACAGCTCTGCCAGCTTGTGAAGTCTCGTTTCCATTGCGCCGCAGCATCTGCATCACAGGCGTTCATCTCACAGCCTGATAAATGTCTTGTTCTAACTGGAGTTTGTGATGAAAACACTGATGTGTGTGTGGTCATCAGATCTTCAGCGATGGCCTCATTAGGACTGTTACTGTGTGGCATCTTGATGTCTCTGCGCTGTCAGCCACAAAATATGTTGGCCTGTCATCTGTAGGGCAAATTAGCTGTTTTTTCTCCATGTTGGGAATTGACATGATTGGAAACAAGTTCCACGTGACAGTTACACAGTTGTTCCAACAACCGACGACTTTTACTCCGCTGGCTTATCTACTCTGTTATTGTACTCACCAATGAAGCCAAGTCACTTTCTACATCAAAATAAGAGAAATTATAGTTGAGCTGGGGGAAATAAAGTTTTACTTTGAAGCTTTCTTTGAAGGTACAAAGACCTAATAAAAGTACTGGAGGGAACGCAGGTGTTTTCTCTGAGGATCAGTCAGAAGCTTTGCCTAAAGGACAAGACGTTTTTTTTGTCCCAAAAGTGGAATCATGACCCTCTTTTCAGCTCTTCTTCTAAAAGAAATATCTGGAACAAAATAAAAATGCAAATACAAAAAGGGTTCTAATAGGATGAGCAACTCTCATACAATGACACCTAAAACTCGTCAAACCCTCCGTACCACGACGAGAACAGATGAAGGACTCGATTCATAATGCATGAATTAGTTTAATCTGCTCATTTAAAGCAAAATGACGTGCATTTATAATTCATAAGGGTTCCTCCCATCACTTTGAGACCATTTTGCTTTGAAATGTAGTAGAATGATGATGAAAACTGGAGTTTCAGCTTTATAGGAGTTACCTAAATGATTCTTTTTAAATATTTTTTATAAATACACAAATAAAGTTCAAATATGCATGCTATCTTACTTAGATAGAATGTAGATTGTTACACATTAAAAAGTGTCAGGAGTTTTTCTGGGGTAATTAGGCAAATAACTGGTTTTTCCTATGAGAGGCCATAAGAGACGTAATTCATTGCTTTCATACACACTATCAGAGTTTGATAGTGTGTACGAAAGCAAGTATGAAATACGTCTCTTACGGCCTCTCATAGTTTCCTTTGTCAGTGAGGATTCTCCATCATTATCAGGTAGCTTTATTGCAGGATTCTTTCCAATCACAGTTGGAAAGACTTCGTGCGAAACGTTTAAGCGATTCAAATCTTATGAATTTTGTTCTAGATTTTTTTTCTTTCACAGTTCTATTCCGATATGAAAAACTTGTTTTTATACAATTCTGGCAGGGCACAAACTGCGATTAGTAATTTCTCCTCCATGATTTACTTTCACATTTTTGGTACCTCTGTGTTTTATAAAGGATGCCGAGTCCCTAATGGGATGAGTTCAACTGATTTTCCTTTAGGATGCGTGCCCTGTGTTGTAAACATTACGCCATTGTGACAAACAACCCCGGTCTTCACAACTTGTTACACAAAACGTGTACATTTAAGTCTTCATAAGACAAAAATATGAATACAAGTTCCATGCTTTCCCGGAGCCGAATCGGATGTATTGTGAGCCGGGTTTAGCTGTTTTATTAAAAAATGACGGCATTTTTGTTTTGGACACGAGGTTAGTCCGTGATCAGACGCTGCTTTTTACGCCCATCTTGGGACAACACAAGACGGAATAATTTACATGCTATTTTTAAAACTAGGATAAAAAGATTATGGCCCCTATTTCTTATCTATGGCCCCTATTTCTTATCTTTATTCATATTATTTATCATTTTCGATATTATTTGATATTACTTTGGACATTTTTTCATTGGAACTGGTTGCTTTAACACGCGTTTCCGAGCCCCGTGTGATTGTAGCTTTAGAGAGTTGAAGAAACAACTCAGATAAGCAGTAAAAGTCTTCTAGAACAACCTTTTAAAGTCCAGCTGCCCTGTGATTTGTGCCTCCCTGTCAACTCCAAGGTTGTGGTAGTTCCCTAGACAGCAGCTGCTGCTGCAGTTGTGAGTCTGCCTGTCAGCCTCACTGTCACTGACCTGCACACTGGTTGTCCTCTTAGCAAAACAAGGACCAGCACATTCCAGCAGAGACCAAACACAGGGGCTCTTTGGTGTGGAAGAAAGTTCTGCGTCTCATCTCCTTTTCTTTTTGTCTGCTGGCAGCACACAGTGTGACCTGGACCCAAGATCTGCTGGTACACCACATCACAGGATCACATGACATTGTTTTGTGCTTGTTTTCTTTGAGGAGCGTGCTAATAAAATATCCTATTTGATCATTATTTTCTAAAATAAAGTGGAGAATAAAAGTTGGTTATGAAGCATAGACCTAAAGATTGTTGACTTGGAGCAATCACTTTCAGCACAGTTATGTCTACGATTTTGAACTTCTAGGTAAGACGTCAACACTTTCTTTTTATTTTCTCCGTAGACTCAATTTGTAAACAAGAAGCTGGACATGGGTCATTTGTCGCTATCAAAATGCAACTCCGAGGATAATGTGAAGCACTCTGCCCGCAGATCCAATGTATGTACAGTCGGAGGCGGAGATAGTTCCGAGTCAGATTTGTGTTTGTGCATAGAAGTGTTTGGGTAGTTTGGGAGTAATTCAATTGCTGCTCTGTTTGTCATTATGTTTTAGCAAGTTGTTTCTTGTTCTTTGACTGGTTTTCAAATTAAATGCAATAATCTGCCACTGTTAAAGTTCAAAATTGGGATTTTGGAATCGATCGACGTTCTTCTTAATGAAAGTGACTTATAATAATAAATAATAATTTGCTGGGTATTGGAGTTTACCTTTAGTATCTGTTTTATTCAGTATTAGTTAATACTGGATTAGCAGTTTCTGCAATTATTTTCCTAAAGGTTTATTTCCAGTTTTTTTCTTTTAATGAAAACAAGATTACTTGGAAAAAAACATTATTCCTTTAAAGCTTAATAGAAGTAAAACAGATACAACAAATGCATTCTGACTTTTCTGAAGTTCATTTTTCTTAAATGCATTTCAAGAACAATGGCTTTTTTAAATATGCAATTATTGAAGTATTTAAAGAAACTCAGAGACAGATTGGTTATTTGAAGAGGATGTTTTCTCTGACAGAGAAATTATTTTAAAAAAGTCTTTGATTTGTTAAACCTTATAGAATTTGGACCTTTTTTCCAAAAGTAGTTTTATTTCATATTTGAAGTTTATATTTCCTACTTTAGATTTGGATTTCCAATTTCATTTGCAAATATATTTTTGGACCGAATCTTGGAAATCCTTCATTTGATTCAAAAATACATTTCATTTCAGATGTTTGAACGGGAAATCGAGTACCTTTTCTGTTTTCATTCTATTTTCCTTGCTACGATTGCAATAAACGGAATAGTTCGGCTTCTCCTTAAAGTTGTGGGACTTTAAAGCCAAGGTACAAAAAGAAACTGGTTCTTGAATGTGTCCATGTCTCTGATTGGTTACTTTCCACTACATGTGTCATGCTGTCATGACTACGTCCTGGATTTGGTTCTCCCTCATAAAAATGTATTTACAATTTCTATTTGAATCCAATTGTAAATCAGAAACATAATTAAATTTCTCTTTTAAAGTGTAAATTACAATGTGGAATTGCAAAAATAAGTAGTTGTTGAATTTAAAATTTATATTTAATTCCCATTTTATCGCTGATTATCAAAAAACTATGTGACCTTTTTGTTACTGTCCTGTTCCTCCACACAATCAGAGCCGGACATGTCAATGTCCATTTCAGTAAACCAGAATATCCTCAAACATATTAAAATGTTTCAATCTTGCAATGTGATGATGGAGAAAGTTAGTTAAAACTCAAACTTCAGAGGTGTGGCTGTGAGTCTATCAGACGTGGATTTTGCTGCTCTAGTGCTCCGTCAGAGCTGGTTCAGCAGCACACACAGTAATTTTGTTGTGATAGTGAATGTTTCTGCAGAGCACTGTTTATCCAGGGCAGCGGGGTCACATCACAACAAACAAACCTGGATATCAGGAGATTATTTAAGCTGTAGGAGCACGCCTGTCTTCACATCCCTGCAGGGTTTCACCTCCAACGTGAAGCTGGATTTGGTTTTTGCCACAAATCGGGACGTGTGGGTGGTCAGTTGTCTTTGGCGTCTAAGTGTTTCCCTCCCACTTTCGTTGTGTGTGGAGCTTTCACTCAGCAGGGCGAGTGCTCTTCATATCACTCCTCTTCATCGACGCCTCTTTCCTCCGTGCGGTTTGTGCTCAGTGACTTATGATGCCAAAGCCTCGCCGTCTCCTCCTTCGGCACTTGACAGAGACATAAAAGGCCCGTAGTTCTGCAGATGTGCAATTTGCTAACAAGCAAAAGTGTCTCTGTGGCAATTTGGTGACTCACAATTCGCCACGGTGGGAGGAGAGGCACACAAAGGGGTGTGAGACTGGTAATAAAAGGGAACAATGCAACTTTGGTTTAGCCACACAGGAAAATGACCTCCACGTTTGGACCTCATTTTACCGAAGGCTTCATTATTTTTTTAATAAAGCTTAGAAAGCCAATATTAATAAAATATCATAATTATAAATCAATGGTATCAATATATTTTTGTAAATATTTTTTTCATTTTTTATAGTACAGTAAGCCATCTACTGTTTTATTGAAACATAATCAACAGCATATTTTTTTCCCATTTTTTTTTTTTGTTAAAATTGTTAATTTTAGGCCGCAATGGAATTTTTTCTGGCAAATTTAAGTTTGTCATAACTGGTGAGGAGCTATAAGGCATAAAAGCTTTCTATTACGACCATTTTTTCTTTGTACATGCTTTAAAGAGTGCTGCCATTTTCTTATTTTTTTTTTCATAATCTCATTTGAAATTTAATAATCACTTATTTTTGTTTATGTAGTATCTTTAAGCTTTGACGCTTTAGATTTTTTTTCTACTCAAATATGGTTTTCTGTAATCCGACCGAATGCCTTCTAATCAGGAAGTGGCTGAAGTGTAGCGCTGGCAATTTTCCTCCAAGCTGCACACAAAGGCTGTTATGTAACATCAGCTTCTGTCTTGCTAATGACACACAATTAGAGAGTGTTGGGTTGAAAACTGAAGAAAAAGGGAAAAAAAATCTAACTTTTCACTTCCATTAGAAGTTAAGGTTTTGTAAGTCATACTGTCTTTCAGCAAAGAGGAGTTCAGATAGATAACAAACTGTGACCCTGTTTCCTGTTTGTGCATTTTTTTAGGTGCAAATCCAGAACAAGAAGATTGACTTGAGTCATGTGACCTCCAAGTGTGGCTCTCTAGACAATATACACCATCGACCAGGTAAAGTATTAGACTTTTAATTATGTTTTTGACATTTTTAGGCAAAAAAAAAATATATAGTTTTGTAGGATATGGTTTCTGCATAGCGGGAGTAAGAATTTCTACTAAGTCCGCCTCCATATCCCATCACCCATCTGTTTACACTCTCTCCAGCTGACTTACAGCCCCTCACAACACAAGCTAACTTTACCAGTGCAGCAAAAATGGCGACAATATTGTCTACAAGTGGATGGATCAGAATGGAGCTTGGGACCTGCCAATTGTAGTTTTTATGAAACAACTCTCGATTCTCAATGACTTGAATTAAAAAAAAATACTCAGAAACAGTTTAAATCTTAATTTTGTTAATATATGTCCTCCATCGTCAGAAAAATGCCTCAAGAATGTGTTAAAAAAACAGTTTTCATTGGAGTGGGTCTTAAGGAAATAGCAGAATGAAACCAGTTTACAGACAGATCAAATAACTTTTAACCTTTTCGTGTCATGCTACTTTCTTTTAACTGTAATTTACTGCCACTTTATTGTTTACATTACACTACATTGTCTATACATAATCTCAATGAAAACATAGAAATCTTTAAAGAAATTGCAGTTTTGACAATTCATGGGAACAGATATTAGCGGTGGGTTTTAATACAAATCTTAAGTTATTCTGAATTTATTTCCCAAGAAACCAAATAAATGATACAAAAAAGTTACGCCTTAAACTCTAAAATTGTTGTTTAAATTTTTTCTTACAAAAAAGTAGCAAATAAATTAGCTTTATTATGTAGCTTCTAGTTTCAAGTTTGGTATTTACATTTTACTATAGTGTAAGTTGATAGATATTAACATTAAAACATTATTTTAGCTAAATAACTTAATATATTTAAGGATTTCTTGAAGTATTGGCCAAACTTGAAACATATTATCAAATGTAAACTAGTATTTCAAATCATATGCGTTCATGAAAATGCACAGATTATGTGTATATCAGAGGGTTAAATGAAAAAAAGAAAAAAATAGAAAAAAAAGACACCTGGATAAATCCAGTTATTGATACCACATTCCAAAACTAAAAATTTTTATTTTAGTTGCGGTTTTACGTGATAAAAATAATCAAAGCTCAAAATAGAAAAAAAATGTTAAGTAAGACAAACAAAGCAATTTATATTTAGTAGGATCTGGATTTATTATTAAAATTTTAAAGGAGACTTAATATAACTTTTGGAAAGCATTCTTTAGAAGTTCCAGATGCTGTGCCGCTTGTTCCCATAGAATTCACTTTATTTTTAATGACAAAATAAGTATTTAGCATGCCATGTGAACACCTGAGAACCAGTCACATGCAGCTCCCACACAAAGCCTCTGCTTCCTGGCGAGCTGGAAGAACAGCAGCGGTGGAATCGAGCCGTGAACTGCATGTGGATTGACAGCTCCACGGGTCTGTCCACAGGTGGCCGACTGTGGGAGGTGTTTTTTCTTCCTGGCAGCATTGCTGTGTTTTGTGCCGTTTTACCTTGGTTATGTGAGTGTGAAGTGGGGTGCTGATAAATTAGGTTTTCATGAAACCTGCAGGGAGCTGTAAATGTAATTTGGGCTGTAGTGGAAAGGTTCCTGATTTAATGAAATGAGCCGGAAATGACAGCTTGATAAGTCCAGATTGTTTTATCTTCTAAAGGGTTGGTAGACGTGGGGGCTTTCAATTATACAAGCCCAGTTCCTTAATTTACTCATCTTTAAAATATGTTTCAGTATAAAAGAGGAAAGAGTTTGCTGTGAAAATTTCAAAATAAAATCCACAGGCCAATAAGCTACTTTTGGTTAAACTTTATGTGTCAAACAAAAAGACTTTTATAGGCCAAATATTTAACTTGATTTTATTTTTAATTTATTTTTCTGTTTTTTGGTTTTTATAAAATAATACTAAAATGATAAACTCGGTAAATTCAAACAAAAAGTGGGATTTAGAAAATCTGGAAAAGTAAATTATCCTGGAAACTTTTATTGTGTTTGCAGCTCCACCTGCTGGTGTACATTTTTAACAGCTGTATTTAAACTACAATAAAATTGTGTTTTTAATATGCATTTCTCTCATGATGAAGGACATGTATAAAGTCATATGGTGGTGGAGGAGGACTCATACACTTAAGACCAAGCTTAAAATATTTAATTAACTGAAAAATGACCAAAAAAAAAAAAACCATGGAGACCCAATACAGCGGCAGAATGGCTGCTGTATTGATGACCTGACGATGATGAATTGAAGACCAGACACTTAAATACACAGAGGTTGATTAACTAAATGAAAACAGCTGTGGATAATTAACTTGAACATGCTGAGATTGACAGGAAAAGCAGAACATGACAAAAGCATAACAAAACTTAAGCATAGAATCATTACAGTAATTTAAGAATAAAATTGCATTTCTGTCTTTATTCAAATTGTTGTGAATCATGAGCAGACAAAAAATGCCATTTGAAAAAGCTTGTAGTTGTTAAATAAAATATCCAATCTCCATTCTGATGTATCCACTTGCAGACAAACTGCTCTCCATTTTTGTTGCTCTGCTAATGTTAGCAGGAGGGACTGTAAACAAAGGGATGATGGGAAATAAAGGCAGTCTTACCCTAGGCGCCCACGACAAGCATTACAGCTCAGGTGCGACCGCCGGAGTCTTTACAAAACTTTAAAAGTGCGAGAGGAAATCCCATTGCAGACGATCACATTTGACCTCTGCGATCTGGCCGGAGTTTTGCCCAACCCCAGAGCTGAACTCCTGAAAATAAAGTGGGGGTTACTGTGCTTACTATATAAATGGCGGGTTATCGCATGAACCTATGTGAGTTTGGAGTTTCGAGAGGTCGGCAGCAGAGCCTGTGGCTGCAGCCATCCCAATGGCAGTCATCTGGAGCCCAGGGTTACTCCATACTAATGTCCCTACCCACAACTCAATAATTTCTGATGAACTCCTGCAGAAACTATGTCCAAGAAGCAATACAAGTTTTTCATTTTGTCTAAAAACTAAAACACCACTGGGAATGTTTTTATAATAAATCAAAATATGATTGGAGTCAGCCGTTAGAGTAAAGTTCCTTTTTTAGTCTTGCTCTGGTTTTTCCCTATAGGGGGCGGTAACGTGCGCATAGAGAGCGTAAAGTTGGATTTCAAAGACAAAGCCCAGGCTAAGATCGGATCCCTGGAAAATGCTCATCATGTTCCCGGGGGAGGTCGCATCATGGTGAGTGTCAGTGTCTTTCTACTAGCGCACTATTTATAAAAACGTATTAAATCTGTCAAGTAGGATCTAAAGGTATAACAAGCGTACATTTTCTGATTTGTGTGATCTATGTGTGACCTTTTCTTTACTTCAATCTGTTAGTTGAAGTTTATGAAGTGAAGACAAAGTAGAACGCTAATCTTTTATGAAAACTTTACCCTAAGGAATTTCATACATAGTAACGCCTGGTAAGTAGCACAGCCAGCAACTTTTAGCAGCCATTCTAATGGTTAAACTCTTGTCTGATTCTCTCATTGTGCCACCTGCCTTCATCAGATTGAGAGCCACAAGTTGACATTTCGGGACCACGCAAAAG
>NC_050532.1:15490501-15491108 GCF_002922805.2 Oryzias melastigma
AGACATGATGTGCTTGACAAAGGCTGCAGATGAAGAGCAAAGAGAGGGAACATGAGTGAGTTCAAATAAGTAATAAAAACACACTTCAATTATTATAACAACAGTTGAATCATAGATTTCTAAGAAAATAAAGTTAAAGAACAAAGCATTTTCAATCTGCATCTGTATACCTATTACAAATGGTGGAGTACTACCAAGAGAATAATTTGCATTTAAGTTCAACAAAAGAATAACTTCACTTTAAAAGACTTATAGGTTCAGGATTTTCTACTTTATTTTTATTCCTCATTACCTCCTTGTTTCACTTTTTAAATCTCACATCTATTTGTAAAATAAACCAAATATTTCAAGTTACACAGATCGGCTAACTCAGTCAAATCTTTAGCCTCACTCACAGTTCTGAAAAATCAGAGCACTGATTTAAATCTTAAAAAAGTTTGCAATATCATGGGAAATATTTATTGTTGATGAAATAAGAATTTAAAAAAACTGACTTATTTGAGAACTCTATGGAGCTCCCATAGTGTCAAAATTGAGTTTTTTTTTTCTTTTGTGTACATTTTGTCCAGTAAGCAGAAAATGTTAATTGATGCCCGTAAACTTAAAT
>NC_050532.1:15491305-15492520 GCF_002922805.2 Oryzias melastigma
TTAAAAACTGAACTTAATTTATTGCAGTAAAAAAAAAAATCAAGTTGCCCTGTAGTTTTACCTCGCAAGAAAGTGTAAATATAAAATTACTGTGCACTTTTCATAATAATTTGCAGTAAAAGGTGACATATTTAGTTAAAAACGGTCCTAAAAGGGTCAGTTCTTGTTTTTTAAACTGCTCTTTATTAATGCTCGACTCACCCTCATAATTGACACAGCCATTCTCATCCTCTTGTCCTGCCATGAGGGCATCAATCTCAGCCTCAGTCATCTTCTCACCTACAGGGAAAAAAAGCAAATACAACCTATCAGGCACATGCACCAATGCAAAACTGCAACAACAGAGGCTAAGACGGCTCACCCAGTGTCGACAGGACGATACGCAGCTCAGCACCCATCACTGTGCCGTTGCCTTCCTTGTCAAAGACACGCAGACCCTCAACGTAGTCCTCAAAGCCTGCCTTGTTTGGGCTGTTGATGATGGTCTGCAGCATGGGCAGGAACATCTCAAACTCTACTCTCTTGCTGGCCATGTCTGAAGGAAAGGACAAAGTGATCATCCCCATCCTGACATATCATCGGCATATTCCTCAATGGTTACGACTCTTCAAACAGTTTATCAAATATTCATAATAATACCACAATCTGTCACTAAAAAAGTTAAAACCAGAGGAAAAGTGATGCTCTGGTGCCCTCTAGAGGTCAGAAGACTGTATTTTTATTACAACAGGGATGTGGATGGTCATAATTTAACTCTTGATCCACTGCTGAGCTTCTTTTCATATATATATTTCCACAGACTGGACAATTTGCCAAAAATAAATACGTAAATAAATTAAATAAAAATGAGCGGAACACCCAAATATATCAAAGTTTGTTTTAACCAAGAAACTTCACTGTTGATCCTTTGACAAAAAGTGGCACATTTTACAATCCTCTATGAAGTGGCACCTCCTAGATTTCTTTGTGATAATTATTTTTAACAGGCACTGACGACACCCACGCTCCCACTTTTGTGTTGTTGGTTTGAGCTTTTGCGTGTCCTTCTAAACCAACTTCAGATCTCTCAGGTTGAGGTGTCACCTTGATATCAGCATCTGTCTCGGATATTCCTAATATCAGTTTACATGAACAATATCTTCATAGTGACGCATGAATCTATTCATGGATCACTGATAGAGTTTTTAATTAGCTGATGAACATTTTTTTTAAACA
>NC_050532.1:15492900-15533092 GCF_002922805.2 Oryzias melastigma
TTTACATGAACAATATCTTCATAGTGACGCATGAATCTATTCATGGATCCCTGATAGAGTTTTTAATCAGCTAATGAACATTTTTTTTAAACAAATGTAAAGCTAAATGTGCTTTCTACTGAAAACAGAGCACATGTGAGCATTTTTGACTTCAGAATTCCTCAGTTTTCCACAAAAAACAGACAAAAATAACCTTTTTCATATTAGAAATGAATGCAAAGGGTTCTCCTAAACAATCTCAAACACAGAAATGTTTGAGGAATCCAAGGTTAACATTTGCTTCTTGCATTGATTTCGTGCATTGATATTTTTGCAGCCTTTTAACCTTTTTTCTGTGACAGAATTTACTTTTTTGTTATATTAGTATGGTTTTTTTTCACAATGTTAACCTCACGTCAAAGTAAATAATCTCGCAATATTATGTGTTAAATAATATTCCTCTGAACTTTGGCACTAAACCTTTTGAAATCAAACTAGTAATGATTTCCTGATACACTTTTAAATCTAATTGCAATGGCCTCGTTACCACTTTATCATTTTTCTAACTGAAAAAGCTTTAAAATATCAGTATTTTTTACTTTTAGGATCTTTTTTCACCCATATTTTAACTTTATCATCACTTTTAAAATGATCAAAGCACAGAAAATGTTTAAAGTTTTTAAAGTTTTTGAATGCAGTAGCACCTACCATCAGCGGAGGGGTTCCCCAACAGTTTGTTCACCTCCTTGTTGGTGGGGTTCTGACCCAGAGCGCGCATGATGTCGGCGATCTGGTTGTATGCCACCTTGTTGTCACCCACCCTGTCGAAGAGTCCAAAAGCCTCCCTGTAGTCTGAATAGACAAAGAATTGGATGACCTAAATAATTCACTTTTCACAGATTTTGATGACTATGTGTGACTCAGTTGGAGCTGTATGACTCAATAGTGAAGCAGATGGAGCATTTTAAGCCTTTATCAAAGGTATTATGCTTTTTTCTCCTATGTGGGAGGAAAATAAATGATTTTTTGTAGTGTAGAACAAAATTTTGGTGTTAAAAATGTTACTTCTGTTGGATTTTTTTCATTTTTCCTGCTATAACATTGCAGTCAGATTACTGTTTTCTTTCTAGCAATGATGAAAACTAACAGATTTGGTCTTTAAAGTTTGCAACGGTTTGCCTTTCGTCACGCCTGCCAGCAGGTGGAGGCAGTTACAAACTGTCAAGGGGAACACAAGACATCTCAGGAGGTATTATTGGCTGAATGGACTGACTCCTGTTGAGCTCCATCAGCCCTTGTACTATTTCTATCTCAGCTGTCTCCTTCTCTCACCACGGGGCTATGGGGGCTCTTTTAAAAGACCACCTTGGAATTGATAAACATAGCTGAGAATATGAACCCCCTCCTTTTAAAGGCAAGGCTCCCTGTGGGTCGCACTGAGTTAAAGTAGGGAATGCTGACTGCGGTGTAACAAGCAGCCTGCTCGGCGACAGGCAGAGCAATCAGCGGCACACAGGTGGCCGTTTTTGTCGAACGCTGTCATTCTATTGAGCCTAGAGTAAATAATTTCACTTTTTATTCACTAAATTGATTAAATCAACTATGACTGATCTTTTTTAAGTCAGAACCTCTGATCGCCTCAATATTTCCTAATGCTTTTCAACACTATCTCCTTATATTTAAAGGTGATCAAGTTCATCATTTCTTTCAATCAACTATTTTGAATCCTGCGTCATATTTATCCTCAGATCTTCAAAGACATTTGATTTTCTGCTGGCATGTCTAAACACTTCTGTCTTAAGCACGTCAGAACTATTGTTCATTTTCAGGCCTCCTCTCCAGTTTAGAGACTTTGAAAAAGGTGATTAACGCAATGACAGCACAGGAGATGAGGGAGGAAGCTGTGGTTTCTGTGTGGTTGTGTGATTGCAAAAGGTGGGAGGCAAAGTACATACCTTCAACCTGGTCTGGGCTGAACTCTACCTACAAGCCAATACAAAGCAGCCGTGTCAGTATAAAATATACAGAGCGGCAGGTTCGATTTTTAATGTGTCATTAAAACAAAGCAAACATTTCCCTTCAAAATAAAACCCAACATGCCAAACTCTATTTAACAAAACTGCAACATGTTCAATTTGCATATGTGGGGGCATTGAGGGGGGAGGGCAGGGGCATCTTTAGCTGCATTAACATGTCCACATTTGGTATCTGTGTGCATTAAAGGGGAACAGCAGTCACCCCTGGCTGTCCAATCCTGAGGAGAGCTGGGTGGGGTTACAGGCCATGGAGAGCTGTCCATGGTTCTGCTGCCTTTCTGATGAAGCATCAGCTTAGAGATGCTCACATGAAGGTGTGAGTTCATTGAAAGTCCTCACCAAAATGTTTTCCCCTAAAATCAAAAACTAGAAAGAGGCGCAAATGCCTCCTAGAGTCATGCACCTCTGAGTGGAAGCATCCCCATGCCCCCTTCCAAAACATGCCTCCACGGTCTTTGTACCTTGACGGCGGACAGGTCGATGGCGGGCGCCGCAGCGGGTGCGGGGGCTGGCTCGGGTGCCGGTGCCGGTGCGGGTGCGGGCTCAGCCTTCTTGGCGGGAGCCTTAGGGTCCTTCTTGGGTGCCATTTTTTCAACTTATTGTAGAACTAGTTTGGCCCAGCAGCAAAGACAATTCCCGGTTCGGGTGACACTCAAGGAGTGGTGCACAGAATGGAGGGGACTCGGAGCAAGAAAGCGCCCTCTGGGCGTATATATATGAGGCTATTTTTCCTCTTGCCCCGCGTCAAGGCTGCCCCCGAGTGAGGATTGGATAGGGGGTGGGAGGGTGTGCGTGCGTGGATGTGTGGAAGGGGTCCGGTCTAAACATGGAATATAAGGTTGGAGGTCAGGGAGCGTTAATTCACGCCACATAGCTCTAATCAAAAGCGAAAACACCGGATCGAGGCGCGGAAGGTCAGCTGCGTCTCCTCCAGAGCGCGCCACGGACGCACGGCGGTGCGCGTCCTGACGCATGAACTCCATCCATCCGGCCAACGTGCCATAAAAATATGATCTTTACTTCAAATTTTTACAAGTTTTGTCATCAAATATTGTTGATAAATTACATAAATTCACCAACTGTCTGTTAGGAACCAGCAGAAAAGGCTGTTTTTTTAAAGGACAGACTCATCTGTGGATGGAGTTCATAAACATTAGGCATCATGTCTCATATTGATTTCATGGGAATGTGTTGATTAAATATTATGACTTTAAGCAAAACCAACTGATGGGTTTGACAATAAAAAAGCTGCAAAAACTCTGAAAGTTTTAATTAGAGAAAAAATCAAACTAGACTTTCAGAGCACACATGTGTCTTTTGAATCTGCTAACTGCATGTGGTGCAGCACAAACCTGTATACAGTTTGTGGTTCTGTGGGCACCACCTCCACCACCACCACCCTCAGGGCGGAAGTGACGCAGGCAGACAGAGCTCCAGAGCAGCTCTCAGCTGCTGATGCCAGTAACTCAGCCAAGGCTAAGAGTGCAAATTCTGTCTCCTTAATTCTCGTCTATATCCGTCTTCCAGGCCCAGCGGTGCAGCCCCACCTCCTCCCCATTCCTGACCAAGATGACAGAGCTCAGTGACGAAGGAGCTGCAGACATTCTTTCACCCCTTCTCACCCCAGTGCACACACACACCCTCCCACCCGTTTGCTTTCTCTGACCCTATATCTCCGTGAGGGTATACGCCAGAGAAAGCCTCAGTCCCTTAGCTGTCATCTGAGCTCACCCCTGGCACCGCACCGCATCTTCTGTCTCTGACTTCCCTTCACTCCCTCCCCCAGCAGAAGCTCTGCTCCAGATCTTGCACCTGTGCTGCGGTTCAAACTGAGTTCCACTGCAGAATCTTAATGGATTCAGCAGCATGTGGAGAGGAGCTTTAATAAGACGTGATGGCAGGTCAGCAAATGAGAGCTTACAAAACAAAACCTGCAGAAATGTCCTTGTAGGTGGAAATCTCAAAGTACCTTTTTAATGACAGTTTTGCTAGGAAATAAGAGTTCCTGATACAAGTAGTAGCATAAACTCATCCAAACATCCATGTTCAAAGTGTTTTGCTCATCAATCTGATTGGACAGGTTTGTACATTTGAGCACAGGAGGGCTCGTGGCCAAAGAGAAAGACGTGCTGGAGGAGTGAGCTCAGATCTTTGAGGAGAACAAAGGGCTCCGCCTGTTTATTGCAGGACACGCCAGTGATTTCTCAGGGTCACATTGTGCGGCATCCTGTGGTGAGCACAACTGCTGTTTGAAGCACTTATACATTCAAACTCAAGAGTCACGTCTCATTATTTCCCTCATTTTCTCCTGCTGTTCTATTAAATTTGGTTAAGATTTTGGTAGTTTTATTGTAGGGAAATGTAAATTATGTAGAAAAACTATTTCATTTTATGCTAGTTAGTGTCTCCCCCTCCAAAAGAATCCTTGTGGTTAATTCTGACAAATTTATCTGACAAATACCTGCTTCAATCACCTTTTTCTCAGGCTTATCTCATATTTTATTCTCAATTTTTACTAAATATGTTTATTCTGGAAAATTGTGAAGCTTTAATTTGATAGCATCAGAATGTCAGCGAAAACTTTAACATCATTGTTTGCTTAAAAAGGGGCTTTTGTAAAAGTTTTCTGAGGTTACAAACCTGTTAAATTAACTTTAACTTTATTTTATTTGACATTTTTGTAAATGCACTCCCAAATCTTTAATTTTATTTTGCTTACAGGGGAAAAACAGATAAAAGGGACAATAAGAAGCTCAAACTGTTAAAATAGAAACAAGTTGTGAGGATTATATCCTTCTATTTGTCAGTTGTATGTCCTTTGGTTCTTGTCATGTTCTTTTTCGTTTTCCTCCTGTCAGCTGTCAGTCACATCAGGTTTAGCTCGATCCTCTTTTTCCTCCCTTTTGTTGCTCCCTTATTCAATTATGTGTTATTAACTGTTAAATATTCTGCCACCAACCCTTATTTTATGTATTTTGGGTCCTAAACCTACAGTTCTTGTCTTAAAAAAACAAAAAAACTGTAGATATGATGAAAAATACAAATAAAACATGTTGTAGTTAAAAGGCATAAAAGTCAATGTAAAGGATATTCATTTTAAAAAGTATGTCATTTTTTTCTTTCAAATTGAAATAGTGTTATAAATTTTACACTGAAAAAAATGAATTGTTTCAAGAAAATGTGTCTAAGCTTCCGTCTTGCAAATAAATAAATCTTATCACAGAGTTTTTCAAAAGCTGAAAACCATAATCTTAGTTTGAGAAAACATCAGTAAGTGACTAGAATTTATTTCTAAAAGTAAGAATTCCTGGTAAGACCATTTCTTTACCCCATTGGCAGATATTTTTTGCTTATTTAAGGAAAATCTGCCAATAGGGTCAAACATTTTTGACTTATTTCTAAGTGGGAGGGGGGTGCGTAAAATTAGAAAATCCAACAACTTATTATTACTTTGCAAACATTTACGAGATATTCGAGAGAAACCAGCAATATGTGTGTCAAATCAGATTTTCTGAAAATATATATTTTTTTAAATCAGGACATATTTTTTTTTTACTGCATATTAGTCATTTAACACATCAGACTGAAGAATGCAGGTCATCTACTTTGAAAACTTAGGTTATGTCTGAATGTTTGAAATATGTCTGAATGGCGTTTGCCATTTTGTTGTGCTGTCTGAATCGAATTCCAAATTCGAGTGCCCTTGAAATTTCCCAGAAGTCTTTGTGAAAAACCAAATGCTCACTACAACAGCGGATGCATGCTGATACAAGGTGATGAGTGGAGCGTGGCGTAAGATTCCACAATGCATTGTGGTCAAACAATTTTTGTGAAAAAAATGTGTTTAAATGTAATTTTTTTATAAACCATCCACACTTTCATACTAAGAGCATAATAGAGTCATAAATAGACATCATATTGATTAGATTTTCACTTAGTGAAATCAGTGCCGTCATATTTGGCGTTTAAAAAAATTGAACGAAAAGTAGTGAACGTGGCGTTCTAATTGCTTTTAAAATCCAGTACACTACATAATCCCTCACTCTATAGTTTTTGAGTAGTTAGGGATTAAAGGGAAATTTAGACATATCTTAGATGGTGCTTTTTTTTATCAGTGATGTCATAGAGGCCTTTAAAACACCATCTACTGAACACGTGTGCAAAACAATACTGCTCCATAATTATCCTTGTTTGGAAGATGAATGATGGTGACGTGATGCTTTAGACCGGCATTTGGTCATCTGCAAACATTGAACGCTGAGGAACTTACCCTGTTCCACACAGCACTTCATAATCTCACCCAGGGGGTTTTTCAGCCCCTCAGATCCCATAACAGTTTCCTTGCAGGAAGAACCGTGTTGAGCCTGCATCCTTCACTCCTCCTAAAATCATCTCTGAAATGTTGGCAGGATTTCTATTATGTCTATGTACCCATTTAAGTGATTTATTTCATGTGCATAACCCAAAAGTTCACCCGTTTAACCGTTAAAAGTGCAATTCCCATGGAGATGAAATGACAGTTTTAAGAACCGGCATTGGAGCACTCTTGCAATAAGAATGATTAATGAAAGATGGGGAACTGGAGCTCAGGAGGGGAAAAAAAGGTGATGAGTGGAGCGTGGCGTAAGATTCCAGCGGAGGTAGAGACTCCCTGTTCGCTGACATTTTGCCTTTGTGATGAGCTGCTGGGAGCTCCAGAGAATAAAATGACAGGGAGCGCTGATGGCCTGTCTTTTCCTTAAAACGGAGGTCACTCCGCCACGTGTAGTGACTCTGAGTTTGGATGAGAGTGGATTTTTAGGACTCTAGTCACATCCACCACCTCCCTTTTTTTAAACCCTGAGTGCTTCCCTCCGTGCCCTCTATCCATGCCAAATGGAATGGGGCTGTAACTGAGCCTGGGGGGACAGATGGTTCCTATTTATAGTCCCTAAATGGAGGTGTGAAGTTTCTTGGGATTTCTAAGAGTGGGGGCCATGGCTCCTTAAGGGGGTTGGTGCAGCCACTGTGGCCTGCGTGATCTCTGTCCCTTATTCACGCCTTCAAAAGCCCCCACACCATCCACAATGGGCTTAGACCGGGACCGCCAGGCTAAACAAAGCCGCACCTTATAAACTGTGGCACCTCATCCTGACAAGATACGTGACACCAGCCAGAAAGGACAGTCTCCCCCCGTCTTTCCGTTTTACAATTTGACAACCTGAAGGAAAAAGTCTTGCTGCAACAAACCTGTCGTAATGACACAATAAGACGTTGAAATGTGATTGCTGACACAGTCTGAGGCTAATCTTGTGTCTTGACAGCGCACGCGGCAGCAGTAAATCATCTGAGGCCATTTTAAAACGAGAGGAAAAAACGACTACATCACTGAAGAAATGCCACCCTTGAAGACGCATGCATTGGGGAGTATGCAACTTTGTTTGCATGAATATATCGGGCTTCATTCCCAAACATTCAGAAACTGCAGGTAAAGCTAACGGCCATGGCAGGATATAGCTATGGGCAAGAGGGGGCCATGGCCCCCTAAAATGGGATAGCCCCCAAAAATCCACAATTAACTAAAGAAATAAAGAAAATTTTCAATGTTTAAAGCTTCATTTTATAATTATGATTGATGCATGTGTTTATAGTACAACTCTCTCCAAGTCTATGTGTATTTAGGCTAAAAGTTATTAAGTTATATCAAAATGACAGAAAGTTCTGCAAACCAGTAGACATTCAAAATGGTTTTCACTCCAGATTGCAAATCTGTTTTATTTCGGGAGGTGTTCCAGGCGTGCCCCACTGGATGGAGGCCCAGAAAAAGACCCAGGACACGCTGGAGAGATGTCTGTCAGCTTGCCTGGGAACACCCCGGGGTCCCCCCCAGAAGAGCTGGAAGAAGTTTGGGCATCTTTGCTTAGAAGTCCCCGTAACCTGGTCCCGGATGAGTAAAAGAAAAGGGATGGAATCAAGTTTGACTGTTTAAGATGGGGACACGGCTGCCTTTTGAAACCAGCCTCTAGTGGTCATTAGAAGAACTGCAGCATTTGGTTCTTCAGAGTTGAACTTAAATATTAGGGATAAAGTAAAACCACTGTAATGGTTGAAGGGGTGGAGCTATGTTTTTTTGGGGGGACTTCCTGGTATCCTTTAATGATGAGGTCATCAGATTCTCTACCTGGACTGAAGCGCACCCTCCTAGTCAACTAGTTTGTTAAACTGTATTAGCTTAAATTGCTCTTGTCTAATTTAGCCTATGTTTTGGAGAGTGGCTTTCCAATTGGGCTTTGTGAGACTTATGATCTTTACTAATAAACACTGTTGGAGTCCCAGCAACAGTGTATTCATGGGTCTTTTTGGTCTCAGCTTAACTTTTCTCTCTGCTGAGCTCTTGTGGCCTCTTTGCACAACCCTTGAATGTTACACCATGTAAGTGTTAAGCTATGTTCACACTGAGTATGTAAAGCCTCTTCAAGCGATAATTTCCAGTGAAAAGTCTTTGTAAAAGCCTTTAATTGTGCGTTTTGGACTTTCATGTTCAAAATCTCATATTCATGCGTACCTATGCAAGTTTAAACTCTACGTACAAAACGGACAGCCATTGAATGAGAGATGAAAGTTAAACCAATTAAACTTTGACCAATATGGGACTAGGTTTTGGTAGTGACGTATGGATGATCTCCCTTTGCATTCATGGAAGTTCCAACCGTTTGGAGGAAACATTGATAATAGTGGTTTGTGTCCAGACAGAAATATATGACACCAAGTTTTCATATACTGGAATAGAGCTGTGAAAGAAAAAGACTTGAGCAACTGCAGGAGGCAGGCATGCACTAGTAAATAAATGAAAAAGAAGAAGCCCCTCCCTTCTTGTCCAGTGTGAACACTACCGACAATATGCAAGTTCTTGAACATGTGTCACATATGTCCATAGCTTTATGGTGTTTTTTTTTACCTAAATGTATTTGTGCATGTATTTTTTATGAGCTTTTGTTGTCTTAAAATGTATTTCATTAAGCAAAAAGCAAAGGGGCATATACTATTTAAACACTTTCAAAAGTTGTTTTATTTGTTTGTAATTTATGTCTCATAAATATTTAGAATGTAATTATTTGTAGAGTAAAATAAGTAACATTCTTTTTGTTTTTGTCTTTAACGTGATCTTGGACCATAATTGCACACAGAAGGTGCAAAAGGTGAGTTCACTGACAATCCGAAAGCTCACATTTGTCCCTCCTTTAACTGAACAAATATTTTCATCCATCCTTGAAAGCGGCCTTGTATTATTTCTCACCGCTCAGGGGCCAAGACTGTGTTTGGAAAGCTGGCAGGAGAACAGCGAGGAAGCCTGCTTATCTATTTACGGCCTCTCTAAAGCTCAGTCTCCATCTGAAACTCTCACTTGGAACCGCAAACAATGTGGGATCCCGCCGCTGAAGACAGGCGCTGGGCCTTGTTAAGCCTCACATCATCTGATCAGTAACGGAATGTGGACAGCAGCTAATGACAGGCCTGGTAACGTATAGCTTTACAGTGAAATGCATAGGAGTCAACGATTCTCCACACCATGAATTATCGTTTTGTAGTTAATCAGATTGAACCATTGATGACACCATATAGCATTTCTTTTCATAACAGAACAATCCCGTTCCATTAACTTTTATACGAGTGTATCCTGTAAATGTTGACTATAAACGCAAATCGACTGGTTAATATAGTAAAAGTGAGTGGTTAAAAAAAACACTTAATTTTCTAAAATCATGCATTTTCAAAGATTTCTGAAAATCAAATGAAACATTTTTCCATACCTGAGAGCCCACTTAAAAAAAAAAAAAAAAAAAAAAAAACTACTATCCAATGAAGCCTTAACATTCTACCCAATTTGTTTCTGGTAATAAAATTGCTAAAAAAAACACAAAAACAGTAAAATCTAATATTAACAACAAATGAAAGATTTACTAAATCGTGAAACAGGCAATCAGTTATATCATTAACATAAACTTCCTCTCAGTATTTAGTTCCACATAAATCTATTTGTCTGCTGGAAATGAAAGTGTAAACTGCACAGATGAATTAGGAGAGCAGAGTGTCAAAATGCTCCAATTTGTCTGTTATCTAAATATACACATTGGATTTGATCTGTTTAGACGATGAAATAAAAGTGGCACGGCAGCTGTCAAGCTCCAAGCTCTTCTGCGGAGCTTTGACAGCCGGATGCCACGAGAAGCTTCTAATATATAGTCAGTTCAAATGTGGAGCGGTAGCTTCCTGTTAAACGTGATGCTAGGCTAAGATTTCAAAACCATGAATCAAGTCACTGATGTTTGTTTTAGATTACAAATTCAAGGAAAATTTCTCTAAATTTAACCCCAAAAAATAATAAATAAATAAAAGGTGAAATTTTAT
Source organism: Oryzias melastigma (assembly GCF_002922805.2). Lineage (NCBI taxonomy): Eukaryota > Metazoa > Chordata > Actinopteri > Beloniformes > Adrianichthyidae > Oryzias > Oryzias melastigma. The sequence continues at coordinate 15,503,304 of NC_050532.1, forward strand.
TTTTATGTTCTGCTGAGCAAGAACCTACTGAAAGACAGTTTAAAACTAAGTCAGGTTAGATTATTATTATTTGTTTTTATTGTTTCTTCTTTAGTAAAATACATTGAAATTGAAGGTGACTTGTCACATTGTGAAATGGCAGAAATGATTTGGCATGTCCATTTAAGATACACAGAAATTGTCTTAACTGTGAAGTTAAACTAAATTTAAAACTAGACAGGCACTGAAACTGCCTTAAGAATACTAACACCTGTAGTAAGTTAATCCCATTTCTGTTAGAAAAGTGGCAGAGTGCAAAGAATACATTTTTTCCTCCAATTTCACTATTGTGTTTACACAAATACACGTGGAGTCTAATGCATTTCGTCAAATGACCGCTAGGTGTCAGCAGCGCTCCACACAAAAAGAGCATCTTTCTTTAGAGAGCAAACCTAATCTTTATTTAAAGGAGTTTAACTTGATCTAAAAGGTTTAAAGTATTAAAAACACATAAAGAAAATCCAACATACCCATATTTAAAACCGTGTGCTGGATTTGCACTTTAATTATCTCTTTAAATAGCAGCTCTGAAAGATTATCTCAACAGGGAAGATATGCTTTCCAAAAGTCTGACTTCTTTCTAAATAGTGGAGGTGTTTCCTGATGTGTTCAGGTCCTGATTTTCGCTCAGACTGCTGAACACAGCAGAGTGGCAGTCAGGCAGCTTTCTCCACAGAGGACCAGTCCTGCAGAGATCAGCAAAAACACAGACCACTCTAATCCTACCACCATGCAGTCTGTTCACGGACAGCTTGCGTTTTTCTTTGCGGGCAATTGGCCTTAAAGAAAGAGTTTGTCAGACACAATGCACTCCACACACGTTTGCAATAAGCTGCTTCAGCTATTTCAAGTGAATATTTTCATTTCTTTTTATTATTTAGATTCAAATGTACAAGTGAGAGTCTGTTGCATTGGCAGGAATATCACATTAATCCAACAAAGATGACAAGAAATCCTAAATTTAACCAACTAAAATTAACAAACACAAAAAAGGATTTAAGTGCGAAATATGATGCTCTTTTCATATTTTTGCCACTTCTTAAGCACACCAACCCTTCAAAAGTACCTAAAAGTAGGCGTTTTCATCAAAAGCCAATAGAAACACGGTGCGCCTGTCGCGTTGAGGAAGCGCCGGCGGCCGCCGCGCATGAGCAAATCAAACGCACACTTGACCTGCCTCTGTGGCCGCTGCTAGGCACGCGCCCACTTGTTTTAAAAAGCTATTAAACAAAGTTAAAGTTAAATTTACTCATCAAGTTAAGTACTTGTAATTTACCCTCCCTTATTTCCACCTTTCCCCCTCACTCATTAGTGAAGCTAGCATGTCAAAGATCCTGCTCGCGTGCGGCGTTGTTAAATCTGTCAGAGCTGGATGCGTGGCGGGCAGAAACGTGGGCTGGCCCCGGCTTCAAACTACCAAACGCTTCAGCTTGAAGGTAAGAAGAACACGCTGGAAAGACACCTGCTGCGGCTCTATATTCTATTATTGTAGGGAATTGTAAAAAAGTCGTCGAAAATATTTATATATTTTTTGAAAATTATTTTAAACCCACATAATAAGTAGACAAAATATCTAAATTCGCATTAAACCATATTTAAGAATGAAATAAAAGTTTGCGAATTTAAAAAGGGTAATATATTTACTTTTTAAAGAATGTGTTTTATTTAAATGGGTACTTTTGGAGGCGTCATGCCAGTTTATTGGGATGTCACGTGGTTCTCTGGCTAAATTTAAAACAAGCTGGATTCTTGTTTCTTTTAAATACTCAAAAAATACATTTATGTTTTTAGTAGAGGAGTATTGTGCTTTGTTATTAAAGAAGAATACATGGGTTGCAGAAATGTTCTGACACGTGTGTTAGAGCGCGTGCACGCATCACTCACATAAATCACAGTACTTCACAAGTTCCAGCCTCACTCATGGTTTCTCAGATATGATGCATACATTCATCATTATTTCCCCTCACAAGAATAAAGATGTCAGTGAGGCATATGGCTACTCACTACCAGCATGTTGTTAACATTTGTCTTCAAATATAATGTAAGTTCTCTAAATGATGATTAAAAATAATAAAAATTGTAAGTTCTCTGAGTGATGATTAAAAATAATAAAAAATAATGATCATTTTGGTGGCTGAGTGCTTCAGTTTGGCAGACGTTCATTGTTTGTCTTAGACTCACACTCTTTTGCATACAAGGGATTTGGATATGTGTCTGTCTCAGCATTTGCAGCACATTGACCTGCTGTTTCAGCAGTAAGTCCCAAAGCTTTACTGGTTCCCATCATTCCCTAAAAAAGTTTAGGCGTGTTTATTTATTTTTTATTTTTTATTTATTTATTTATTTTTTTATTAATAGGATCAAAGTCATTTTGGTTGTAAATTGTGCTTGACACCATTCTTTTTTTTGTTGACCTCCAGGCTCAAACTGCCCGCCTGGTGCTGGAGGATGGCACCTCCATGAAAGGGTTTTCCTTTGGGCACACAGCCTCTGCAGCTGGTGAACTGGTCTTCAATACCGGCTTGGTCGGGTGAGGAGAACCATTGACTTGCCAGCTGATTGTATAAGATCCACTATGACGTTAACCTAAAATGAAAACCCCCAACTTCCATGCATTTATGTTTCCATAGAATTTACTTTAAAAGTTAACACCTTATAAAATTTGCATTTTGTTACTTTCCAAAAGTGTTAAGCTTTGATGATTTTTCTTCACTAAGTGGCTTTGATTTGACACCACACATTGGATTTTGCGTCAGCATCCCTTCATTACAGTACTGACAGGTTAGCTTCTTTGCTTTAGATACCCCGAGGCTCTGACTGACCCCAGCTACAGGGGTCAGATCCTGACACTGACGTACCCAATTGTTGGGAACTACGGTGTACCTAACACAGAGGAGCTGGACGAGCTGGGCCTCAGAAAACACGTGGAGTCCGAACGGATTCAGGTCAGAAAGGCAGCGGGAACTGTGAATCGTAGACTGTTCTATGCGTCACTTGTGTTCACTGTAATGTTTGGAATAAGAGATCAGCTTTCAGCTTTTTATTAGTTTTTCAGGAAAACAACCAAAACATTTTTTTCATTAAGAAGTTACTTTTTTTCCCCAAGAAATCCTTAACAAGTTCAGCAATTAGTCAGTATATAAGAATAATCTGAGATTACATTTACAGATTAATGAAATAACAGATTGTTTTCAGTAACCTACATGTTTTTACTGTTGTCTTTAGTCTAAAAGTTCACCCTGGTAGTCATGGAAGTAAACATATGCTGTCGTTTTTCTGTAATTAGGTTACAGCTAATTTTCATTCTTCTTTTAGCCACAAATTTGACTCATGTATAGAAAAAAGACCCAAATGATCAAATCCTTTTATTCAATGATGCTACAGTAAAATAATCAAATCTATTGTATTGTAGCAGGCTGGGTGGCTATTGGGGTTCTGCCAAGTGTTCTAGATTCCAGAGCTCAGTGAACACACCAGGCATAGATGCTTGTAGACCCTGGGTTCAGTCACTCTGACAAAAGGATTGTCAGTGGTTCAGACTTTTAGAGTTTAGTTAATTTATTTGTATGTTACTGCTGCAAAAAAGTGTTTGAACAACTGAGAAAATACATTTTAATTTTTGGTACAATAGCCTTTGTTTGCGAATACACAGGTCAAATGTTTACTATAGTTTTTCACAGTCTGTATGCACCTGCAGGAGGAATTTTGGCCCACTCTTCCTCACAGATCTTCTCTAGATCAGTCAGGTTTTTGGGTTGTCGCCGAGAAACAGAGTTTGAGCTCCCTCCAAAGATTTTTGACACTCCTTGGCTGTCTGCTTCGGGCCATTTTCATGTCGGAAGACCTAGCCACTACCCATCTTCACTGCTCCATCTTAGGGAAGGAGGTTATTCCCCACAATCACACAATACATGACCCCGGTCATCTTCCTTTAATACAGTGCGTCGTCCTGTCCCATGTGCAGAAAAACATCCCCCTAGCATGATGCTACCACCCCCATGCTTTACAGTAGGGATGGTGTTCTTGGGGATGGAACTCATTTTGTTTCCCCTCCAAACACAGCAAGTGGAATTTAGACCAAAAAGTTCTATTTTGGTCTCATCTGACCCCATGACTCCTCTGGATCATCCAAATGGTCAAACTTAGGACAGGCCTGGACATGTTTTAAATTTGTCTTGGTGTATCATCAACAGTAATCTTGAAAACAGTGGTCCGAACTCTTTTCAAGTTATTGACCAGCTGCTCCTCCTGTGTAGTTCTGGGCTGAGTTCTCTCCTTTCTTAGGATCATTGAGATCGCAAGAGGCGAGCTCTTGCATGAAACCCCAGTCCGAAGGAGATTGACAGTCATATTTAGTTTCTTCCATTTCTTAATAATTGCTCCAACGGTGGATTTTTTTTACCAAGTAGCTTGGCAATTGCCTGATATCTCTTTCCAGACTTGTGGAGGTCTACAATATTGTCTCTGGTCTCTTTGGACAGCTCTTTGGTCTTGGCCATGTTAGTAGTTAAAGTCTTGCTGATTGTATGGGGTGGACAGGTGTGTTTATGCCACTAACGACCTCAAACAGGTGCTTCTAATTTAGGATAATAAGTGGAGTGAAGATGGACTATTTAAATGCACACAAACAGGTCTTTGAGGGTCAGAATTCTAGCTGATAGGTGTTTGAATACTTGCTTGCAGCAGTAGTATGCAAATAAATTGTTTAAAAAAATATCCAAGTACTCAGATACTCGTTACACCTCTGGTCTCTGTGTTCTTTGTCTCTTTTAGACTGTATGTGTGTGTGTTGGTAAAGTTTCAGAGAATAACATGAATAAATAATGTTTAGATTGGCAGCTTCAGGCCACTGTTTTTAAACGTTTGTATGTTTTACCAAATAAAACTGGGAAACTGGGATTTTGATGCCACAGAGAAATTGATAAAATGCCAATCATGGATGATATTTTATTACCAATATGTTTAAGTTTTGACAAACTGCTAGAACTTTATTTGCTTCTTTTTTTACATAATCTTAAATGTACAAGCACAAACAGGTGGAAGGAGACACAAATGAGCAAGATAAAATATGATTTTTTTTATTTTGTTTTTTACAAAAATCATTATAAAGTATGTATTTTCAATCTCATTTAATTTTTTTTTTTTTTACATTTGTTTCCCTCCAGACCTTGGTTTTATGTGAACGTATAACAACAGTACAATGTACTGCACCATGGTTTTATTTATAAAAATTAAGCTACAAACAATATGAAAAAAAACACCTAGAAGACGTTTAAAATCTCCTTTCATTCACGTTCATCTTTTTTATTGTTTTTTTTTGTGTGCAAACCAGTAGGAAATGTGGAAACAATGTCATCAATAACATAAAATACATGGGTCAACTTCTGATAGCAGGGTCATATTAAAACAAAACAAACAAAGAAATCCTAGAAAGTTGATGAATAAAGTTGCTGGTTGCATGTTTAAGTTGGAGGTCCAGAGTAACTAAAATTGTTCACAATACTGTTGAAAGTCTTCAGGAGATCTTTGTGTTAATGAACTCGTAATGGATTAGTCAAAACTGAACTTTTGCATTGATGCTTTAAGGTGTCTGGTCTTCTGGTTCAAGACTACAGCCATGAGTACAGCCACTGGAACTCTGTCAAGTCTTTGGGCCAATGGCTGCAGGAAGAGAAGGTCAGCTTGAACTAACCAGAACACCATGTTATGGGATTGTTCTTTAAATGTGTGTTTGTTTCCCTTTCAAAGGTTCCTGCTCTGTTCGGGATAGACACCAGAATGTTGACCAAGATCATCAGAGACAAGGTTTTACATTAGAACCAGCCAACTGACCTGTTTGGACCAGCCAATTGAATATATTTGCTTCTCCTCAGGGTACAGTTTTGGGAAAGATTGAATTTGAAGGCCAGCCTGTTGACATATCTGACCCGAACCAGAAAAACCTGGTAGAAGAGGTTTCAACCAAGGTGACGGTCTCTCTGTTTCCCACTGAGTTTAGTATTAGTTTATGAGTCCAAACACAACGTTTCCCTATTTACTCAACAGGAAACAAGAGTTTTCGGTAAAGGGAACCCAGTTAAAGTGGTGGCTGTTGACTGTGGTATTAAGCACAACATAATTAGACTACTAGTTAAGGTAAGATTGATGATGTTTAGACTCCACTCTAATTTTACCATGTAATCACCAACTAAACAGTTGGTCCTAAGCTATGGACACATTGGGGAATTGACGTGCATTCAAAAATATGCTTAGGCTTCTTTTTTTTTTTTTTTTTCTACTGTGTACTAGCGCATGTCTTCCTAGTACAGTTGGACGGGGTTTGCGGTGAAATTTAGGCACAAAATAGAAACCGTTCGGTTCATTGCTAGCTTCTTTGCAATGGATTACCATCTTGACCTTGGTTTATCTTTATTTGAAAAACAAACACAACAAACACGATTGTCGTAAGGTCGTCACTGTGCCCAAGTTTACCAAATAAACCTAATCTATTTGCCTGTTTCTAATCAGAATCCCTGACTAGTTAAAGTTTGGTCTGGCTTAACTAGCAACACACGTTCAGTTGCCACGCATTTTGTATGTTGACCCCGAAAACGGTTGTAAAAACTTGCTTAGCTATTTGTGCATGCAAGATTTTTGAACGCAGAAGCCTGAAAAGTCTGTTTACATAGACTGTCAAGTGTAAGTGGTTGCTTGAACGTGCATTGTTGATGGTGGTGTGAATGTAGCTTTTCAAGCACGTCTATGCTATAAGATAAGTTCAGAGTTGTATGCTGCTGCGTACAGAGAGGTGCAGAGGTCCACCTGGTGCCATGGGACCAGGATTTGTTGAGTTTACAATACGACGGCCTCTTCATATCAAACGGACCCGGAGATCCATCTCTTGCAAAGACACTCATCAGCAATATTCGAAAGGTATAATCTTTAAATGATTTCATTTGTTTTGCCTTTCAGTTGCAGAGCTTTGTATTAGCAGTTTACACAGTATTACTATGTTCTGTAGTGTTTATGGTAAGGTTAAAAATGTCCATGCAATTGTTTTTGTTTAAGGTGCTGGAGAGCGAGCGTCCAGAACCAGTGTTTGGTATCTGTATGGGTAATCAGATTACTGCTTTGGCTGCAGGAGCAAAGTCTTATAAACTACCTATGGGGAACAGGTAAACTCAAGTCCCTAAATCCACTTTGTTCCTGTTGGAGTTTTTTTAAATCTGTAAGTTGAATTACTACTAGATTGGAAAGAAGCTAAGGCCTAATCAAGAGGTTGGCATCTATAGATAAATAAAACATACTTCAATGCCTTCCTTCTCTATTAAATGATGGAAAATCTGTACATTTTTGCACGTCTGTGTTTCCCCAGAGGCCAGAACCAGCCAGTGCTGAACGTGATGACAGGCCAGGCCTTCATTACAGCACAGAACCATGGTTACGGCATAGATAGCAAGTCGCTGCCTCCAGGCTGGAGTCCGCTGTTCATCAACGCTAATGATGGCACAAATGAGGTTGTTTTCATGTTCAGTGTGTGTGTGTGTGTTTTTTTTATACAACGTGGCATTTTGATCCTTTTGTCAGAGAGCACCTTTTTGTCTTTTCAAAGGTAACCCACATAAATACAGAGGTGTTGCGTTTACAGACTTGTTTTCAAAACACCACATTAGAAATTTGATCTTGTTCCTGAGTTTTTGTGTGGATTTTTTTTGTTTCATTTTCTTATAAAAAAAGTATGCATAATTTCCAGGGCATCATGCACAACAGCAAGCCGGTTTTCACGGCCCAGTTCCATCCGGAGGCTAAGGGTGGTCCCACCGACACAGAGGTAATTAAAGACTTTGATGGTGCTGCATAAAGTACCTGAATGCTATCTTGCAACTAATTAAAGGTGTATTCACAAGATGCAACCAAGGTAAAAGTTAGTTTTTTTTTTCTAAAATAGCAATTGTGTAAATGATAGCCGGGGAAAAAAAAATGTCAGTGTTCAGATAACAGTCAAACTTGCAATTAGATGAAGTGACTAATAAATACACTTCAGTGATGAGAACCTTCACCAGGTTCATCAGGTTTCTGTATAGTTTTTTGCACAGCAAAGCACTTTTTAAACTCTTGCATTTCTTTTTTCCCCTAATGTTCATATGGTTTACATTGTAGTGTAAGTGCTGCTGTCACTCATCATGTGTAAAAGATGTTTTATCACTGGGCTTACCTTACATACTCAAAATAAAACAGATGTGATATGTATAACCAAGCTGAGGTTGACACTGATGAAGCCCCATCCCTTCCAAAAGCCTCTTTAAGCTGCTTTAAGTCATGTGACCAAGACGGATGTTATGAACATAATCTGGCAGTTTTCCAAAATAAAAACTTGATTCAGGTTCAGAAAATAAACTAAATGGAAATAATCTAAGTTAGCATATGTACGTGTATATATATATATATATATATATATATATATATATATACATACATATATATTTTTTATCTTTCTGTGGCCCAGCATCGGTCAGTGACCCGGGGATTGTGGACCACTGCTCTTATGTACTTATCCTCTTGCTCAGTTGTCCAGCGGGGCCTCCCACTTTTTCTACTCTGGTTAGGGCCTCTTTGTGCTGTTCTCTGAAGAGAGTACTGCGTACCTTTATAGGACATTTTCAGTTTCTTGACAAATTCTCTCTTGGAACAGCCTTCATTTCTACGAACAACAGTAGACTGTCGAGTTTCACATGAAAATTCTCTTTTTCTGGTCATTTTGAGCCTTTAATCGACCTCACAAATGTAATGCGCTGGATTCTTAACCTACTCAAGGGAAGGCCAGTTTTATATTTTCTCTAACCAGAATAACCACTTTCAGCTGTCCTAACATGATTGCACAAATGTTTTTAATCATCTGTTGGCCTTCTGACACAATGAGCAAACACATTGTACCAGTAGAACACTTGAGTGATAGTTACTGGAAATGGGCCTTTAGTCTCCTATGTAGAAAATGCAACAAAAACAGACATTTACTCCCAGAATAGTAATTTTTTAATCATTCACCATATCAATAATGCATAGTGTATTTCTGAGTTATTTTCATTGAAAAAATAGGACACTTTTGAACTGAATTGCAGTGTAAACGTTTTTGTTTGTTCTGTGCCTTTTTAATGGGTCATGAGCTAAACTGTAGCACCTTTAGATATTTTAAATGGTTATAATTGAACAATCTAATCTCAAACATACAAAAAAAGCTAGATGCATGCTAACCCGTCTCTTTTTTTATTTTTAAGCTGGAGTAAAATCAGATTTCAGAGGCTGTATAAGAAACAAAAACGCCCAGGTTTCATGTTTAGCAGTATCAACTACTCAAATGAAGTCTGTATACTAGTGAAGAACCAGAGGGGAAAGTATAAATCTCAGGTGTAAAAAATAAATGGAATGTGTGAAAATGTGTGGAACTTAAGTGCTGAAAAGCTGTAGAAGAGATGCAGTGGACTGAGGTAAACTGCCTGATCATTCAGCCAATTATTCAGTCCAATGCTTTAGCCAGTGACTAAATATTTTGAAGTGACCAAACACTTCTGCAGCAGTGTCTGGCATAAAACTAGACAGTAACAGAGACGTATAACACCTGTGGTGTAATAGCAGACGGTGTGTAGGGCCAGTTAACTTAGATTAAATTAGGAAATAAAGGAGTTGGTTATGCTATTATTGGATGGAAAGAGAGAAACACTTTTGAACCAGTATGTCTTTCTTTATTGCATGTTGTGAAATCCACTTTGAATCAGATTTATATCTTTGAGCTTTCATTGATTTAAAAGTGAAAACTGTTTTTATAACGTTGACTAAATCTTTTCTAAAATGAAACATTTTGTTCTGAACCAGAAAAAAACAAATCAACTCAATAATCTAAAATATCCGATGAACTACTGCATTCATTTTATAAATATTTTTCACGGCAAAATACATATGCATTCTAGTTATGTGGCAGAAAGCAAAGAGATAACAATTAGGTTTTTATGAATGTAAAATAAATGTCTCTAAGTTGTAGCCAGTGTGGCAGTTTTTAAGTGAAACTTTGCTAAAATCTGTGGATGTATTGTCTTAATTGTGGATAAATGGATATTTTTTTTGTCTTGCAGTTTCTTTTTGATGCCTTCATATCCCTGATTAAGAAAGGAAAAGATGCCAACATAGTGTCAGTCATGCCCAAAAAACCTTGCCTTCCTCCCAGAGCTAAGGTAGGAATAAAATATAAACGATGACATTGAATGCCACACTCGTGTTGATTTTGTAAATGCTTCTGTCTGCTGTGTTGATATTCTCTTTGTGTTCGTATAGGTGTCAAAAGTGCTGGTCTTGGGGTCTGGAGGTCTGTCCATTGGTCAGGCGGGAGAGTTTGATTACTCTGGATCTCAGGCCATCAAGGCTATGAAGGTAAACTCTTAAGGACAGTCACATTTAGATTAGATTTATTGATGAGTAACATGTAACTTTATTTTTCATTAAAATATTTACAATGAAAATGCAAAAATGAAATTATGCACTCGGAGAAATAATGTAGTACATGTCAAATGCAAACAAACAAATTCCCAAGAAAAAAAAAAGTCCTAAGCTCTAAGTTAAATGCTGCCTGGTGATGCATTTGAGGGCAGGACTAAAGGAAAGGTGAAGCAATCTAGTAATTTTTGAGAGATGTCTCATTACACGTGTTCATAGTAAGCAACATTTCTGACATTTAGAGTGAAACTCAGACGAAAAGAGCTATATCTTCAACCAGAAATAAATTACATCTAAACATTAAAAACACATATTGGAGTCTTTTGACTCACAACCAAAGGATTCCTTCAACTCCTTGTTAGGTTGCTGCCTTGGGAACCGTTAAAAACAAACAACAGACCAAAGGGACCGCTGCTATGGTCATGCTGAAGTATGGAGGGAGTTTGTTGTAGTTGTGGAACTTTTCAGTTGTTTAGTTTGCCTCAGAAACATTCAGGTGATCCATCAGGCCCCTTAGAAACATGATTCTTAAACATTTTTTTTACAGCCAGGATGCAGTGATGTTGACCTTTGGGGGTTTATTGTGAACACATAATGACTCAGAATGTCTCTCTTTGAGCAACCAGAGGAAGAGAGGAAAATAGTTCTGAAATCTTAAAAATGTAAATATTGTTCCAACCTGTGCTATATGTAACATTTGATAAATGTCTTAAGTCCCTCTCCAATCATCTTTTGAGTTATTTTTAAAGTGTTACTAGTGGTCTTTTAAATAATGATTATGCCGTTTTTAGCCAAAATAATAAAAAAAAAATGTACGTTTGATCTACTTTTCCTTATATATGTTCTCCATCATTAGAAAGGTGCCATAAGAACATGTTAAAAACACCAAAAATACAATTTTCATCAGAGTAGATCTTTAAGTGTCCAAAGAATAATTGTGCTCCCTAATTAATAAAAAAAGGACTTAATGTAAAACTAACTCAATGTTGACATTCTCTTGTGGGCTTTTTTTTAGGAAGAAAATCTGAAGACGGTGCTCATGAATCCAAACATCGCCTCTGTTCAGACAAACGAAGTTGGCTCCAAACAGGCAGACTCCGTCTACTTTCTGCCCGTCACACCTGAGTTTGTAACTGAAGTCATCAAAGCTGAGCGTCCGGATGGGATTCTTCTCTCAATGGGTGGACAGACTGCCCTCAACTGTGGTAACAGATGTGTTTTCTTAAGATTTAGAATTGTAGAGGAAGGAAACCTTTAATAAGCTTCCATTAAGTTAAATGCACACAAAAATGTTCATGTGGAGAAAAAAAACTATCATTCCTGGAAGTTCTGGTATATCAAATTGTAAAGGAAAGTACTAGTTACATGTGTTTATGTGTAGTTCTTTTGTAATGTAATCCTCAGGAGTTGAACTATTCCAGCGTGGGATTTTAGAGAAGTTTGAAGTGAAAGTTCTTGGAACACCAGTGGAGTCCATAATGGCCACAGAGGACAGACAGCTGTTTGCTGATAAACTGATGGAGATCAATGAGAAGATTGCACCCAGTATTGCTGTGGAATCTGTAAGCATCAACATCCAGTCAAGCTAAATATAAATGTATTCTAGATTTATGTATTTTTGTAAAAAACATGTAAAAAATAAAGAAATATTTTGCACGTTTCAGGTTTCTGATGCTCTAAAGGCAGCGGAACAGATTGGTTACCCAGTGATGTTACGATCCGCTTATGCTTTAGGAGGATTGGGTTCTGGTCTGTGTGCTAACAAAGAGAAGCTGGAGGAAACCGCCCACAAGGTCAGAATAAGTGATAACTATAAATGTTCGTATTAGAGTCTACAAGTCATGAAAAGAGGCAACATTTCTTCAAATCTTTATCTTAATTATTGATGAACTCAGTTAGTAATGGCTTAATGCAAGCTTGAGTATCCTCCTGTGTTATCTTTTGCAGCAAATCCTTTTTTAAAAGTGTAAAGTTGTTTTTTCAGTTTGTATCAAGGATAGGGCAAATGTTCAGAGAGCTCGTTGTTGATCTGTTAGCAAAAACAAAAGTACTTCCATCTATGGAAAATGTAGCAACATAAACTGTCCTTGTAAAATATTTTTCAATCAAAGATAAATATGAGTTCAGAAAAGTATAACATGTATAAATACTTAGCCTGTGCAATGACATGTCGTATATGGCATCCATTATTTAACTTTGGAGCAATCTACTTCAACTTACAAACCTTAATTAACGCACCAGATGTCAATGAATAAAATATTATAGGTCTTTTCGAAATGAAGTACTTTGAAGGATCGATAAGCCGTAAAAAGATCTTAAAATACATATATTTGTCTTAAATTCTTAGTGAAAATGTTAACCTTTTTTTGTTTGGTCAAAAATGTATGTAAAAAAAAAGGAAATTTAACCAGCAAAAACTCAAAAAAATCCTTATTTTTTATTTTAAATTAGGTTAAATGTCTCAATACTTTATGCTCTGCCAGAAAATGATGTTTTTAAATGCACTTTCTGCATGAAGTGACCAAAGTGAGACTTTCAGTCTATGTAAGAGAGTTTCAAATAAAACCAAATATAATTCTAAAATGATGACAAAACATTTTTGGATCCTTGACATGTAAAAAATTGTAAAACAGATTTTGCAGAAGTTGTTGTAATTTTAGCTTCGAAATGTGTTAAGATAAAAATTACTGCATAAAAGGTGCTTTTGTTAGTATATTCATTGGATATATAACACGTTTTTTCTTTGCTTTGATCTCTTAAACAGCAAGAATGACAGAAATCTCAATATTGTAGAAAAATGCTATTTTTATTTTCAAAACAAAGATGATGCGAAGCAAAATTGTTGGCCAGAAGAACAAGAACATTGGTATTTTTTTTTATTCGTAAACATTAGGATATTGTTCCACTGAGTGGGGTTATCATTTTGTATTATTTTATTCTAGGATCTTATTTTTATTCTTATGAATCACATTAAACCAAACTGCACATGGTACATTTATTCTGTTTGTGGTTAAAATATAAGCTTAAAAAGGGCTTAAAAATGTATTGCCCTTAACCTGTCTGACTATTTATAGACCAGATAATTATTTTTGGATATTCCGAAAAGGGAAACATAATTTCTACAAATTGATTTCAACATTGACAAGTCTTTGACATGAAGTATTCCATCACTGTTCCTGTCATACCTTTGGAACTGAAAACGATGTGTTCTCCAGGCTCTCGCCATGAGCAGTCAAATCTTGGTGGAGAGGTCCTTACTGGGCTGGAAGGAGGTAGAATATGAAGTGGTGAGGGATGTGGCGGATAACTGTGTTACTGTCTGCAACATGGAAAACTTTGATCCACTGGGAATTCACACAGGTGACCAACTTTCCCATTTAAAAAAAATGACAAATACATAAATTGCAATACATAAAATACAATTAAAAAATGATTTTGTTTTAGTAAATAAAATTTGAATTGCCTTTCACCTTTGAAAAACCCTCTTCACTTTTTCTACAGGTGACTCCATAGTTGTGGCACCTAGTCAGACACTTTCCAACGAGGAATACCACATGCTTCGCGAGACCGCTATCAAGGTGGTCCGCCACCTGGGAATTGTGGGTGAATGCAACATTCAGTACGCACTTCATCCTTCATCTCTTGAGTACTGCATCATTGAGGTTAACGCCCGGCTCTCCAGAAGCTCAGCTCTGGCATCCAAGGCAACTGGGTGAGACTATGTTGATGCAATGACAAAAGATTGACTTATAATTAACAGTTTATATATGTATTATTTTGCCATACAATAAAGAAAAACAATTTTTTGGGTGGGGCATTTGAGCTTTTTTGAAGGTTTTTAGCATTTACTGAGTGAGTTTATGAGTATGATAAATCATAGATCAATGTACAATGTAAGTATTTTCAATTTAGTATTTTTATTTCTGGTTTAACCTTCTGTTGCCTGATATTTGGTCATCCGGACTTCTTTGTACTTGCATCACAGGTATCCTCTGGCCTTTGTGGCAGCTAAGTTGGCTCTTGGAATCCCTCTTCCTGAAATCCGGAACGCTGTGTCTGAGAAAACCACCGCCTGCTTTGAGCCGAGCTTAGACTACATCGTCACTAAAATTCCTCGTTGGGACCTGGACCGCTTTCAGGGCATGTCCCGTGAAATCGGCAGCGCTATGAAGAGTGTTGGAGAGGTGTGGATGAACACTCATTTAATCACTCAGCTGCTTTAATAAATCACATACCGTTATGTTTTCCTTCACCTTTAGGTAATGGCAGTGGGTCGAACTTTTGAGGAGAGTGTTCAGAAGGCCTTGAGGATGTGTCATCCATCTGTGGACGGCTTTGTTCCCCAGCTGCCACTCAAGAAGGCCTGGGCTGACACCCACGACCTGCAACAGGAGCTGGCTGTGCCCTCCAGCACTCGCATTTTCTCCCTGGCTAAAGTGAGCAAATCTTTCTAAATGTTAATTATGAATGTTTCTGACTACAGTTTGCTCCTAGCGAGCTGCTGTAAGGGAGTCTGATGAGAGTAAAACCTGAATTTATTTGTGAACTGCAGAGTTGACTTGTTCTTTTCCACAAACCTTCAATGCTTTGTGATCCACTGAGACAAAAGTTGAATGAGGTTGTCATTTCCGCTTAGTAAACCTCCAGCTCTTTCATTTTCAACAATTAAAAATGACGTTAAAGAAGCTAATGATTCTTATCAAACTCATGACCCTGAAGAAAAAGTCAACAGTGAAGAAGTTCATGATGTCCGTGGTGATTTGTCAGTTACGTTGGAGTCTGAATGTCAACTTTCACAGCCATGAATAAATAATGTGATGGCTGACTATATGACGTGTTTACCTTAAAGGCCCTCCATCAAGGTATGAGTGTTGGTGAGATCCATCGACTGACAGCCATAGACAAGTGGTTCCTCCATAAACTCCAAAGGATAACACACCTGGAACAACACCTTCAAACTTACAAAAGGTAACACAAACTCAAAAGTTACACTTTGTTGTTCCACTTGTGCTTCTCTGAGGATCTAACTACAAACCTTATTAAAGTAAATAAATCGACTATTTTATTTTTCTTTTCTTGTTTAAAGAAGTGAATACATATTTTTGTAACAATTGCAGTAAAAAAAAAAATACAAAGTTCATTTCAGGGATTTGATCTCTCAACTCCCCTAACCAACTAGTAGGAGGAGAATCACAAAAGATTGTCAAAAAATATATATTTATTTTTTTAAGTTCCATAAACAATGGAAGAAAACAGGAGAACACAGTAACAGGAACTTATGAATAAACTATATGAGGCACATAGTAAAGTAGTGTTAGACTGAGGTGGAGCAAAGTGGGCATTCAATTTCTTTTCAAATAGCTGCTCTAATCAGGAACCATTCATTTGAAACTGCTTACGGAGAGAGAATAAAATGCTAGGACTTAAAGGTCGTGACCCTAGCAGACAGTTTAGGGAAAAAAAGGATTTTACCAGTATCAAAAAATAGAAAAGCTTAAAAATACAAAGTTTGTGTTGATTTTTTTTCTTCTTGTTTTTAGAATTTACATTTATTACTTTAAAAAAAATTCCAGTAAAACAATGAACAAAAAGAGCAAATAAAAAGTGGAAGAATATGTTTAAGGTTTTAAGACTTTTTAGATGGGTTACTGTTGTCAAATGTTTGTTTTAATGTGTCATAAAAAGGTTAAACATGTTATCACACCCACATTCATCCCTACAGCAGCAATAGTTTTTGTTTCAGTTTAAAATGCTCATATTTTTAATCTTCTCTATGTTGAGTGTCTTCTGATTGGTTGACGTCTCTCTCTGGTTCTGGTAACTGGTCTACAGTGCAAAGGTGTGAGACCTGTACCCAGAAATTTAGAGAAATGAGGCAGCCATGCAGGAACAGCTTTAGATCAGGGCGGCCCAAACCCCATCTTGTAAGGCTGGAATTCCCCTTGTTTTTTTAGTTATCCCTACTCGGACTGATCTTAACACTTGCATCAGACCAGAATGAATCGGAAAGAGTGTTTAGAAAAGAAGCAGGGCGGTGAACCTCGAGGCAGAGGGTTAGACAGTCCTGCTTTAGACCACTTTAGTCCACAGTAAAAAGTTGGATAATGATTTTCCTCATTTGTGAACCCTGCAAATATATTTACTAAAAAGCAAAAAAAGATGAAAGGCAGTGAGTGTGAAGAAAACCGTCACTGGGTCAAATCTATCCTGAAAAATAAACTGCATCCACTGCTGTTTGTTACAAAGGAACTGTGGGAACAAGAAGCAATGCTGATGCAAGCCAAGAGCTTTTTGTCAGGATATTGATAAATTGGTCAAGGGTAATGGTAGTCTTTTATTAAAAAAATGCCAAATAATGTGATTTTAGGGGTTAGAGATTTTACTTTTAACTAGAAATATATTTTAGTAAAAAACTCAGAACTCATTGATCAGAATGTGCAACTATTTCGACAAAAAATAAAAACATTCTGAAGCATTAAAAGTCACTCCACATTTCAGTTTCTCAAAACAGGTTTGCTACCTGTCAGTTTCCTGTGTATTTTTCTCCCTCTTTCCCCACAGCTCTTACTTAAGCAGTTCAAATCAAAGCTACAGTGAATTATCATGGGGCAGCCAAAGGTTACCTTCTGCCTTTTTCTATCTTTGCCGTTAAATAATTAATGACCGTCCATCCAACGGGACCCCACTGGAGCACGCTGACACATTGGGGGTCATTGTAGTCTCCCTGCCTGTGGTGCTGGGAATGTTGGGATGAGTAAAAACATTGGGGTGCTGTCAGAATGATGGCTCATGGAGCTAAATGCAGGTGGGCTCCAAGTTTCAATGGTTACTGGTGAATTAGAACTTAACATGTTGATTATATATTCCACTAATTTTATTCATTAAAAAACATTTTTTTTTTGCTTAGACTTCTTCAAATAAAACTCTTCCTGGAGCACAAACAGTATTTTTCCCCTCTTAGGGTTAAATGAGGCTTTTCTCTTTGAAATGTCCAATCTTGTTAGTTTGTGAAAATAATAATAAAGAGGGAAGAAATTCAACTTTAGTTTAGTAGCTGAATTCTTTCTTTCTATAAGATGGTTTTTCATTTTTTGCTTCTCCTTTGCTTGCAATTTATCTTTTTTTTTGCTAATCTAGATTGAGGTAATCACTTCTGTCTATACCTAAGAGAACCAATATTTACCACTGAGTAAAATAAAATACAATCAACAAGTTTATTTGATATAAATTACATAAAGTGTCTCTGTTTTGCAAAGCATATTTTTCCTCAGCATCACTTTGATGTCTTCATAACTTTCCAGATGATTGAAAGAGTTTGATATTTTCTTGGCTGCTCATTTATTTTGTCGCTGGAGAAAATGGAACTATAAATATCTTTCACCTTTAGTTTCTGAAGAATAAATAACAGAGTGAATGAGAATGAGCAAAAATGATCCATAAAATGATTCACTTTAAGGTTTTTAATTGTTCTTTCAAGTTTTAATTTATTTTATATTTTGAAAATGTCTAAATGTTTAAGGAGCTTATTTTAACTGGACATGTTGAGCTTGTTTCTTTTTCTTTTCATTTATTTTTGTCTTGTTTCACAGTGGCACAGTACCCAGAGAGCTGCTGCTGAAGGTCAAGCAGGATGGCTTCTCAGATAAGCAGATTGGTCAGATTCTAGATGGTAATGAGAGAGGAGCCAGAGACCTAAGGCTCTCCTATGGTATCAGACCTTGGGTCAAACAGGTGAGGATCACTGGGTGACAAACATACACTGGAATAGACTAATCTTGTTAATCGAGTATATAATTGATCATTACAATTGTGCAGTTTTGCCCAGATTTAACATGTTTAGTTGTTAACAAAATGAATATTTACAACAACATATGCACACAATATAAAAGGAACACTCAAAGGATAAAGAAAAATGAAGTAAATTTTAATTAAATTTTTGAGTTTTTTTTTTAACTAACTGTTGTGAATCAGGAGCAGACAAAATAAAACATTTGGAAAAAGCTAGTAGCTATGATATAGAAGCTACAAATGGCAGGCCACAACCTCCTTAGAGGGAGAGTGTCCACTGGTGGATGATAGGAAATGGGAGCAGGCTTACTTCACGCCGACAGTCCCGCCCCCAACTCAGAGGTGAATTTCTACTAAACTGCTGCCGGTTTGCAGAAACTGTCCTAGAAACAACACAGGTTTTATAATTTTGGCTAAAAATTGCATAATTATATTTAAAAGTCCACTGGGAACGCCTTTTCAATAGATCAAAAGATGATTGGAGTTCATTCAAAAAGTCGGAAAAATATCGAAGTTTTTGTGGTTTATTGGGAGTTTTATTTACAGAAAATTTAAGGAGGTCATAATGGTTACACTAGTACAACTTTTTTATTGTTTCTAACAAGTTTACAGATTGTTTTGGAAAGATGAATGAATTAAATTATAGGATTAGTAGCATCTAAATCTTGATTTTATTTGAATTAAGCAAAAAGGTGAATAGTACAAGAAGAATGAGATAAGAGTAAAATGACACGTTTTTTTGGATCTTAACAAATACTGATTATATGCTGTAACAAGGTGCTTTCTTGATGGATTGAATGTAATAATCATTGGTAATTATAATTAATAATTTTAGAAGATAAAGTGAATTTAATCAAATTCATTCACGTTCTTCATTGCTTTCCTTCTGAGTTTAAAGACAAATAACCCATCCAGTCTGATCATGTATTTGTAGAATGTTGCATTTTGGTACGATGTGAGCTGGTGAGGTCGCTGGTTGTTCACAGCTTTATGAATCATCATTTCAACTTTTATATAAAACAGTCAAGCTCCAAAGGAAAGTAAAGACATCAGAAAATAGGCCAAGGAAGCAGAGCTGATCAGACGCGCAGAAAAACAAAGGAAATGAAAACAATTTAGGTCTCAAGCTGCTCCACCAGATTCTCCTGATTATGTTGCTTTTGTGCAAATGCAATGGTTTCTAGAGTCCTGTTTGAATCTTTATTCACAAATTTCATCTAAAGTACGTACTTTTTTTTGTTTTGATTTTAAGAATTCCTAATTGCAATAAGAAAACAAAATTATTAAGAAAATACAATCTATATGCAGAACAATATTAGAAGGATGTATAATATATACGCCTATATATATGTAAGATAATTCTACTGACTTCCTTTGACTTTTGCAGTAATGTCTATGCATATTTAACTATTTACAACTTCTGTTAACTTTTTTTTTTATATTTTTCAACCAAGCAAAAATGTAACCTTATTATTGTTATTTTTTCTGTTTTAATTAACTTGTCTTTGTTTCTTCTTTATAGATTGACACTTTGGCAGCAGAGTATCCAGCAATGACCAACTACCTGTATTGCACATATCATGGTCAAGTATGTAATTGTAATTTTTCCTCAGTTACTTTATTAGATAATTACAAATATAGTCACTATTGGACCATTTAGATTATTTTCTTTATTGCCATCAGGAGCATGATGTAGACTTTCAAGACAAGGGGATTATGGTTCTTGGCTGTGGACCTTACCACATTGGTAAGTCTAATGATGAATGGTTTTAGTTTTTTTTTTTCTTTTTTTTAAATTTTACTTGATTGTTTCTTTTTCTCATCATGGATTTTTAAAGTTTATGTAGAATTTGTTGCTTATCTGAGTCTTAGATGAACCTTTTAAGTCCCTGGAAGAACTGAAATCCTGTGATTAAATTACGTGAATGAGAATATCTCTAAAAGCAAATGAACTATCTAGTGAATTATTGTTTTGTTATTTATAAATGTACTTTTAAAGGTATTTTAGAACTTGATGCAGAAACATTTTGCTCTGGATCACAGTCTGATACGAGTTTACAGTTATGTTTGGTAACTTTGGTCCAGTCATGAAACCCAGGATGCAGTAAATTATTTTATCTGGTTGATTAAAAGTTGTCAGTGGGAAACAAAATTACATTTAAAGATAAAGCAAATGTGTTTATTTTTGTTTTCTGATCATCGTGAAAATATTGAATTCCAGTTAAGATCAGCAGGTGTAAAATAACCCCCTGTATCATCCACTAGGCAGCAGTGTTGAGTTTGACTGGTGTGCTGTATCCGCTATCAGAGCCTTGAGGCAAATGGGCAAGAAGACAGTGGTGGTCAATCACAATCCGGAGACGGTCAGCACTGACTTTGATGAGTGTGACCGGCTGTACTTTGAAGAGTTAACCCTGGAGCGCATCCTTGATATCACTCAGCAGGAGGTTAGGTCATCACCAACACCACAGTGCATCCTATCCTATACCTCATATTTTCAAAGGAATAGATAAAAACGTATTTTTTAAGGAAATTTGGCAGATCTTTGTATTGTTTCAATGAATCTTTATAAGTTACTGTGTTGTTATAACTGTTAGACACAACAAAACAGATAAGTGGAGCTACACTAACCCATTTTGGTTTAATTTTGTTTTGGATTGGCCTTCAATCTACTAAATTCTTCGAAAAAAAGATCTATTTTTGAGATATATAAAAAATGATTTATACACTCTGCTTCTTCTGTTTAGCTAAGTGGAGAAACTTTTAAACCTGTTTTAAAAAATTGATTCAAGTCTGAAAATTTGTGATGTCTGGTGGGAAAAAAAATCAGTATTCCTCCCACACATGCTATTGTTTGAATATATTAATGCAAACATAAAAAAAAAAAAAATCTGTGCAGCTGTGTGGGTTTTTGTGAGGAAGACAGAATACAAGAAGTTATCATCAATAATATAAAACTGCAACTTTTAGGGGGGTCTGAGTTCAACTGTAAAGCTCTCATATAGCGAGAGTTTAAAAGCCAGCCAAAATAAAAGTGCATTGAGCTTTGTTTTTCAAACACTGAACTGAGTCAGCAGCTCGTGAGGAGGGCGCAGGTCATTTCACAGTTTGAGAGGTGTAACCTGAAAAGATTTGGTCACCACAACTTTTCAAATGGATCATAGGAACCAAAAGGAGGTCATCTCCAGAGGAGTGGAAATCATATTTTGTGGTGAAAGGGACAAAAGATCAGTTTTGTTCTGAAAAATCTGTCCATGAAATGCCCTGAAAGTTAACACCAACATTTTAGTCACCTCAAAACTTGACTGGTAACAATTTTAAAGTTGAAGGAATGAAAAAGTGCTGGTGATGTATTTAAAAAAAATGTTGCTGCAGTTCAACAAAATGAGACAGAATAAATGTTAAAGACCCACTTCTATTATCTTTTGATCTATTGTTAAATGATTCCCAGTAGTCTTATATTTATGATTATGCTAGTTTGAGGTATTAAAAAAAACTCTTGTTTTCTGGTTTCTACAGAGTGGCAGTAATTCTTTAGAAATTCACCTCTGAGTTGTAGGCAGGAGCGTCAGTGTGGAGTAAGCTCCCTTCTTTCCCATCATCCCTTTGTTTACACTCTTTCCAACTAGCCTACAGCTCCTCACGACCCTAACCTAACATTAGCGGTGCAACAAAGATGTTGAGCAATTTTAAGCTTAATTTTCCTTATACATCTCCTCCATCATCATGAAAGTGCTGCAAAAACATGATTAAAAACACCAAAAAACTATTTTCTTCTCAATGGAAATACTATTTTTTTCAATAGTTTAACTATTTCACACCAGAGATGTCGCCACACGCTCTCCAACCAAAACGTAACTCTTTGACCGTTGATTCTGTTGAAGAGAAAAGTTGCTTTAAAGTCACAACAGATCTCTGTGAAGTTTGCAAATCAGCACAGTGATTGACATCAAAATTAAATGGATAAGCTAAACTTGAAAAGACTTTGTTTTTTAAAACTTGTTATGCCCTTTAGATCTTTACCAACCTGTGACTCGATCATGATCCATGAACTTGTCCTGAGTCTAGTAAGGTCAACAGCATCATTGGTAAAGACATTGTTTTCCCCTGTATATGTCTGTGTGTTGGCATAATGATTTTCATCGACTTTCCCCAGCAGAGGAGCCATAATCCAGTTCAAGTTGCGATGGGATCACAACACGATTAAATGATTGTTTGCTCAGGAAAACAGCCTTGCCATGAATTTGTCCCTAAAACTCAAATCCCCCTTTTTGCTTTTGTATATGTGTGTGTGTGATAAATACGGCATTAGAGCATGGAGATAAACCCTGGGCAGAAACAGGAGAGCAAGCGCATAAATAATGAAGAGCTGCAACCTGGCATTGCCATGGAAACAGCATTCCTCTTGGATCACTAAGAAAGGAAAAGGGAGTTTTATAACGATATTAAAAAAAAAAGGACATTCTGAAGAAGATACACATCCACATCAACTACATTTCTGCTAAAAGCATGAATATTTGAGCTAAAACTTCTATTTTATTTCATCTAAGCAAGTCTTTACTTGAACCAATGTTTCATAAATGTAGTCTGCCTTCTACAAAAATGGTCCTTGGTCTTTGTGGTCACCCATTAAGACAGAGAAGGTCATAACAAGGTTCCAAATGCAAATAGAAACACATTTACATTTTTACCCCGACACATTAAAAAAATACATTTCTTGATGAAAAATGTGGCAATAAGTACTGGTTCTAATGTTTCCATTAGATACAAGAGTTTCCAAAACCTTACTTTTAGCAAATAAAAGCACCATCATGCTTAAAAACTGGACATTAACCAGAGGCAGTATTCCTCTGTACAATCTAAGGCTGGATTTAAAAAGAACTAAAAGTTGTAGTTGTCCAAATGACGTTATTCTCATAATTTGTTTACTTTGCTTTTTCTGGAAAAAGTCAAACATATTTAGCCTAAACAAAGGTGTACACTAATTTTAAAGTGTTTGCTGTAATGAATGAAGCCATAGCTCTGTCTGAAGATGTTGCCATGACAATCAAGAGACCATGAGGTCGGAGCCTATTGATGCAAATATGCATCAAACCACCTTTGCTCCAAACTGGTAATTTATCATCTACAGGAAAGCAATAACATAAGTGTTTTTTTTCCATTGCTAGAACTAAATTTAGGTGTCAAGAGGCTAACTTAGTCTCACAAAAATGACATCTTACTCAGCAGTGAGTTGATGAAATTAACACAAACACAACTTCAACAAGTACATTTGAGAAAATCAATTTTCTAAACATATTTATTCAAAGTGACGTTACAACATCCAGTACTCAATCTTTTTAACTTCTAACTAACTTCTTCTAAGACATTAATAGAAGAAAATAAACATTTGTGTACAGGTGGTGATGAACTTGATGACTATTCTCTTTTAATCGGTGTTGCATCTGCAGCCTTTAAATGTTAATCTCCTTCTACAGGATTGCTCAGGTAGCATCGTGTCAGTGGGAGGTCAGATTCCCAACAACTTGGCCATCCCGCTGCACATGAATGGGGTACAAATTCTTGGGACAAGCCCTTTGCAGATTGACCGGGCTGAAGAACGCTCTGTCTTTTCAAGCATCCTCGATGACCTGGAAGTGTCCCAGGCCCCATGGAGGGCACTGAGTTCCCTGGTAAGAGAAAGAAAAATGTAGTAGTGTGAAAAAAAAAATTAATAACTTTTTCAAAAATGAAGGTAAAATTATTTCATCAGCTTTTGTGGACGTTCAGTAATTTTATTTTTAAATACATTTTTAACAAATGTAAATTTGCTGTTTTTATTTATTGTCTTTTGAAAGATATTGCCTTTAATTAGTAGATTTGTAGAATTCTTTAGCCTTTTAGTTATTGTTGAAAACCCCCACTCCCTTTTTGTCTCGTGTTCGACAATCTTGATTTGCTACTGAGTTCATCTAAATGATGCAAACTCTGCAGAATTTATAAAGGATCGACATCAAGTGTCTGCTTCCAGAGCTAAGAGCTTTCTTCATTTTTGTTTTTCATGTATTGAGTTGCCAATGAGGAGTGATTATCGAGTACACACATAAACTGCAGGTCCTGTGTCTCTCCTCAGCCTATCTGCCTGTTCTCCTTTCATAGCAGCCTTGAAGAGGCAGTTTGGTTTAATGGGCTGGAATAACTCTGGCAGAGTCATGGGAAGATGCTCCGTGCATCTCTGGGAAACTATTTTGTGTTTATAAATGCTGCTTCACCCTGAGTGAACACCGGGTAATGAGTGAGATAAAAAATTCTAAGCCCGAGGAGAGATGGAGTGGAGAGAAGGAGCTATGATTATAATAACGATGAGGAATTCTTCAACAGTTTGTGTGCACGCGTGCAGAAGTATGTGCTTGTAAACGAGCAGTTAAGGACACAAGAGTGCAGCTTTAGAAAACTAAAAATATTTATCTGACCCATGAATCATTAAAATTACGAGAAACAGAAGCAGAGTGATCACAATTTGTGCACATTTTCAATAGAACAAATAAATTCAACTGTACTTAAAAAAAATCATTAAAACTCAATATCCAGTAAAGCAGCTAAACCATGAAAAATACCATCAAGCCCAAAAAAAGATGTAAACAAGAAGTCATTTGGGCCAACCGGTAGTGTCAGACATGTTTTCTTTCTAAAAAAGTGCTGGTTGCTCACAGAGAAAACAAGATGTAAACTTTTATGAAGGTTTATATAACTTTTTTTTAAATATGCTCCCATATTTTATTCAAATTTAAGGATTTTGTTTCATGTAATTCATTGTTTGTATTGACCACAGGAGGATGCCTTTGCCTTTGCCAACCAGGTGGGTTATCCCTGTCTTCTGCGGCCCTCGTATGTTCTCAGGTAAGAACCATAAATAATCAACATCTTTCATCAAAAAACCTCTGTGTGCTAGTGATGTCGTTTAATCCGCTTTATTTGGTCTGGATCGAGTCCTGAACCTTGCATTCGGTCTGAAGGCAGGTTGCTCTATTGGAGATTTCTGTTTCAAACTAAAGCCTGTTAGCAAAACCGACGTAGGAATTACGAGGGCGGGGCAAAGCAACGAGAGAAGGAATAATGGAAGTACTACGCTTTGCCTTGCTATGTTGCCTGTTCCAATTAAATCAGGGGTCCGGTCATTTTGCCAGAAGCGGTACCGGACACGGACTGAATCTCGGGACGTGGCCAGTACTGGTTCCCCAACCTCCGAGCCGCAAACCGGTTCCAGTCCTGTACCGATCCGCGTCCAGTACTGGGTTAAGGTTAGGGTATGGGTGCTGTCCACGTCTCAGTACCGGACTGGTACCGGTTTGCGGCCCAGAGATTGGGAAACCTTGATTTAATTGGAACAGCCAACATGCCAACAACAACAAGTTGCGGACCCCCAAAATGTCCCTTTGTGATGTGGAGGGGTCCTCAACCATACGTCAAAATGGGATGACAGAGAATTTATTGGTTCAGACTGAGGAATGTCAGCATACCGAAGCTCAGAACGACTGGAAATGAACTGAGACCACCTTGACAGATGGGTCAGAGTGATTCCTGGTCCTGAAGTAGAGTTCGCTTGAATCCATTCAGATAAAAATTTGTTCCGGTTTATCTGGGAATTCTGATTCAATTTAACCAAACAAATGTGAATACACCCCGAGTTTCTACTCTGGATTATATTGTTACATTGATGTTTGGATTAATTTTGGACATTTGGATTTGATACACGCAAGTGATCTTTTGCTGAAATGAAATTATATTGAGGTGTTTGTGTATGGATTGTGCAATAAAATGCTTTTATTTTGTTGACATACTCAAACAGCTGTCAAATTGTGTCAGCCTTTAAAAAATAAAACAAAATCATTCCTTTAATGCCATGTCACAAGTCACTCTCTGTGAAACATCAAAGTCCAACTCGAGGCCAAGTCATGGACTCAAGTCCCAATTTGTGCACAGTTTCATACTCATTAAGCTCTGTCTTTTTCACACTACTGTGAAAGCAGCATCGGTCTTCTTAGGTGAACATAAACTGTCCAGCGAGTTTTTGACAGCTAAAGAAAACAAATTAACAGAAACCTGTGGCCTTTCTTTGACGTCTGTCCCCTTTCTTTTAAACAGACTGGCTAAACGCTAAAACCACTGAAAAAGAGGGAAACACTCGCACAGATTCGTTGTTTTTTGAACGATTAGGTTCTGATCTCATTTTGAAGCGCCTCAAGTGCTTTTCGACCTAAATAGCAGTTCTTCTGTCTCTCTTTCTTGCTCCTTAATTTGAGTTTCTAGGCCTTGTTCCCTATGGTAATGGTGATGCAATAGTGAGATAATGAGTGTTTTAAACAACCATCTGAAGTTCATACTTTCTCTTGCTCGATGGCTTCTCTTTCCCTATGTTTCCGTCACTCGCTTTCTCTCCTTCCTATGCATGCTTCTCACCAGTGGCTCTGCCATGAATGTTGCGTATGGGGAAGAGGAGATGAAACGCTTCTTAGAAGAGGCTACTCAGGTGTCCCAGGTGAGATCCTGCTTACACAAGAGACAAAAACATCCATAGGCTTACACCTAATATTTAATCTTGCATTTTTACATTTTTCTTGACATAAATAACTATTCTTTCTTTAAAGAATTTTTCAGTGTATTCAAAATGTTGTTTTTTTTTTTAAAGAAAACTTTCTAATTTCACCCCAACATAACATTGGTTTAGCCACTTGGTCACTGTTACATCTACAATATTAGTGCACAGCATCAAAACAACCCCATTAACTGTACTTTTTAAAGGTCAACACTTCCACTTGTTTGAACGATATTTAACATTTAATGGTTGAAATTGTTAGCCCACAAAGAACTGTTGAACGCCACCACAGAAAATTAGTCTTTGATTGATGTTTCAATGTCTCTTTTAGGTTCACTTTTAGGTGTTTCATTTGCTCTGGAAAAGCTGGTTTCCTTGAAATAAGTAATAGTTTCTTCAAATGTCATTTTTTTTTTTACTTTAAATAAGCAAAAACTCTCAATGGGTGGACAAAAATGGTCCAAGAATTATTTTTTAAGAAAAAAATCCTGTCTCTTAGACATGATTTCCTAAACTTAGATTATTTTGCTATTGAAAAACCTTCCTAATAAGATTATTTTTCTTGCAAGACAGAAAATGAAAATGTTATTTTTATGTACTTAAGATTCCGTTTTTGTGGTGAAATTTAGTTTTTAAACTACATCTGCTCAGTTAGTCTTATCTTTAAGCTTAAATCATACAATTACTGGAATAAATGAATAAAGTAAACATCTTGGCTGTAACTTGCATCAAATGGAGTTGCTGGTAAGCTTTAAAGGTGTGAACTGCACTGTCATTTTGAAGCCCTATAAGTCTAAAAACCAACAAATCCATTTGTAGAAAAGCTGTTTGAAGTGCTTTTAGCCTGCAGTTCAAAAATCTTCCCTTTTGCTTTCTGGTTTACTCTACAAGTAATTTGGAGGCCGAGTTGGATTAGGTAAAGGTAACAAACAGCAATTTTTCACAGCTTTTCCATACTGATAGTATAGAATCATTTTTGTAAGGACTATTTTTCAGCCTAACAGCAATTATCAGGTACATTTAAACATAATAATTTGATAGATTTGATATTAATATAATAATAATTGAAGTAATATATCTTTTGTCACTCAATTAAAAAGAGTGAAACTAGAATCATCACCCATAGGTTTAAATATTTTAAGCCCTCATTTCTTGTAATTTTAATGATTATGGTCTGTAGATGATGAAAATCTAAAATTTAATGTCTCAGAAAATTAGAATATCAAACCAATAAAAAAATAATGTTTTCAGCATAAATGTCTTCTGAAAACTGTTCTTTGCTGTGCATGCAATACTTGCTTGCTCCTCTTTTGCATGAATTACTGCATCAGTGTGCTGTGTCATGATCAACCTGTGGCGCTGCTGAAGTGTAATAGAAACTCAGGTTGCTTTGATGGCTGCCTTCAGGTCGTCTGCATTGTTGGGTCTGGAGTCTCTCATCTTCCTCTTGTCAACTGTCCATAGATTTTCTATCAGGTTCAGGTCAGGAGAGTTTGCTGGCTGAATTAAGTACAGTACCACCATGGTCATCAAATCAGCTATAACACTATGGGAAGGTGCCAAGTTCAGCTAGAAAATAAAATTGAGCATCTCCATACAGTTTGTCAGTAGAGGGGAGCATGAAGGGCTATAGAATTCCCTGACACCAGCAAATGACACGGCGCACCAATCATCACTGACTGTGCGAACTTCATGCTGGCCATTGACAAGGACTCTGTGCCTTCATTCAGACTCTGGGACTCAGAAACATTTGCTTTAAATTGAAAATAGAACTTTGAACCATTGATCAGCAATCCAGTTCTATCCCTATTAAGTGGCTTCTGTCATTGCCTCTAGGAATGTGATATTTCTCATGTCTAGTATTCACCTGTGTGTGATGGCTGACATTTTTTATTTAGAAATTTCTTTGGATATGAGTCATCTGTTACACTAATCACAGGATTAGGAAGTTATGGGATACAATCACAGGAGCAGAAGCCAACAAAAAGGAAAGAAGACAAAAAAGTAAATGCCAAGCCCATTAAAAATCTGTTCTATAAACAAGTCAATTAAGCTTTAGGTTTGGGTTTATTAAACTGTAGAATACCTAGAAAGTCTCAACAGTTTCTCTAAAACAGGACTTGAACATATAGAATAACTTGTAATGTATTACATACAGTAACCAAATTAAGAAAAAAAGAGTGGGTGTTATACTATCTGGAGCAGGACAGGACAGGGTTATTTTTTAAACTTGCGTCTGGGAGCAGGATGGTACAGGATTACTTTCTCTGGAAGCAGGACAGGACAGGAGTGAAAATCCACCCGTGATGCTCCCACAAACTCAGATTTCACTTGAAAATCCTCTAAAGACTGCTGTTATCACTGTTACTGGTGGACCTATTTCACCACATTTTTCCTGTCATTTTTTTTTTTTTTTTTTTGCTAAAATGCTTGGATACAGCACTCTGTGAACAACCAGCTTGTTTAGGATTGGCTTTCCTTCCTTGAGAAGGATGTTGATTACTGTCTTCTGGACATAAGTCTTCTTCATGATTGTCGATCCTTCTGACTCAAACGCACAGACCATTTAAAGGCAGAGGAAAATATCTAAGATCTCTGGGTATTGAGTTAAATAATTAGTTTGATTTAGAAGGATGGTTTTTATTTTGTTTCCCGAGAAAGTTTGCCTGAACTTCTTACAAAGAAGCATATAAATACTGTATTTCTTGTATGTTTTAACTTTTTTTTCAATGAATGTTTTAATCTTTTTGACTCCAGGAACATCCAGTGGTCATCACAAAGTTTGTGGGTGGAGCCAGGGAGGTGGAAGTAGATGCTGTGGCTAAGGATGGCAAGGTGGAGTTCTCGGGTCGTCCTCAATTTCTCAAGAATTAATATCTTTTATTTCCAAGGGCTAATCAGAGACCGTATTAAAAGCAGGCTT
>NC_050532.1:15533301-15535585 GCF_002922805.2 Oryzias melastigma
GGTGAAAGATGGAGCTCAGATACACTTAGTGAAGGGAATGTAATGGATTATTAAAGTTCCAAGTAAAATAATGCATTTTAATTTAAATGTGATCACTTTTTGCAAACCAAAACAAACAAACTGATCTTTCAGGAAGGAATTTTGTGCATAAAAAGTTGTCTCATTTTAATATAAAATTCTCAATATTTAAATTGCATCAAAATTTTAAAGAGAAACTTTTTAGGCACTCGCTACTGTTTTATCATAATAAATAAAACATTTTCAGCTGATATAAGATTTAAGAAAAATAAAGCACTCTTAAAATTTAACTTGACCCTTCTGGTACAAGAAACTTGAATTACTTTTGAGATTAAAGTCATTCTAATGATAAGGTGCCACAGCCTTAAATAGTACTTTATAGTGTTATAGAGCAGGATGGGCTGATGTAGATGACAGAACCAGCCAGGTACTTATTGTGAACAGCTCGACTGTTGTTCTTTTGTTCAGACTATGAGAGTCATTTCAAGGATGTCTGTACGTGGGCTTTTCAGCGCTACGGTAGATTTCCTCGCTCCACGTTCTCTGAATTCAGCCCTTCCTTTATCTCCAGTATCACATTAACAAGGCTGCCACTCCTTGAATACCGAACGGCGCTCATAACCTGATGTGTGTAGGAGAGTGGAGGAGAAAAAAAATAGAAAAGTCTGAGATAATATGTATTAATTACAGCCTCTATCTGTAGAGTGCTAATGAATGCTGTGGTTAGTCGCAATTTAAATAGGCTAATGACACAGCAGCTCATTTACGGACGCATACTTGCATTGAGTTGCGGGGTGATTTATATCTCCTCTTCTGTGGGTGGAATGTAAGTTACTCCTTTGACTGTGAATGTGAACATTGTTCCCCTGCCACGGTTTGGGCTGAACTTGACTGTGTGATTATTCCTGTTTTTTCCTTCCTCTAAGAATTTGCACAAATCAACTGAATTAATCAGATTTTTTTTTTCTATAAGGGTGTGGTCTGAAGATAAAAAAGGTTCAGGATTCAGAACGTTTTCTTTAAAAATGTTGATTCAATTAGCTACTTTTGTATTCTCAGTAACAGATGCAGGACACTTTTCTCATAAGGATCATTGACCTTTTCAACCTTTATTTTTTACTCCAAATGCACATTAAAGTGATTCACCCACTTGTGAGTTATTCATAGCGTACTATATGTACTTCTGAGTGCTCTTCTACTTGTAGCTTTAACGTTTTACTTAGTCATCAGAATGAAAAGATGACTAAGCATGAGTATCCGATCTCTGTTGCTATTTAGAACGAGAACATCATTTTTTTTTTTTTCAACCTACGTCATCACCGTGTGTCTTTTCAGGTTCTTGTCCATGCCATAACAGAACATGTGGAAGATGCTGGGGTGCATTCAGGGGACGCCACCTTAATGCTCCCAACACAAACCATTAGCCAGGGAGCTTTAGAAAAGGTCAGTTAAACCTTAAACACTCATATATACCATAATGTGCTGTGATGGATTGAGTTGCATTTAGGAGATGACATTAATTCCATTTTTTTTTCTTTCTTAGTAGATTTACTTAAGATCTGACTGTTTTGTCTCTTTCTAGAGAATTTTGAGTATTATAAAAAAAACACACACACACACATCCAGGACACAACACATTGTAAGCAATTGCCCTGTCATTTAAACTGGCAGGAAAACCTGTGATTTAGGACTTACGGGACCACAGGTAGCTAATTGTTTTATTTACTTGGCAAAAACCACCTTAACCCAACACTTGTGTAGCACTTGAATCTAAATAGAAGTGGCTCCCCCCGGTACCAGTGGCGGCCGTGGTACAGTGGTAGGGCGGTCGACTCCTGATCAGTGAGCGGGTTCGACTCCGCCTTGCCCGCCCATGTGTCGAAGTGTCCTTGGGCAAGACACTGAACCCCAAATTGCCTCTGGTGGGAGGTTGGCGCCAGTGTTCGGCAGCGGAGCCACCACCAGTGTGTGAATGTGCGTGTGAATGGGTCTGTGACTGTGAAGCACTTTGGGCCCTCGAAGGAGGGTAGAAAGCGCTATACAAGTATACGCCATTTACCTTTTTTTTTTTTCTTTCTTGGTATTTCTACAGTTTCACACTGACTTGGTCCAATTTTTTTCTATACAGTCGAGGCTTTTTCTCAAATCTTGAAGTGACTTTGTGCTCTTAAAGTCACTACAGATTTTCTGATACCTGTAGAAAGTGCTTACCACCAATGACTTAAATGCATTTATTTAAAATGAAAGAAAAATATTAAATAATAGA
>NC_050532.1:15536159-15539787 GCF_002922805.2 Oryzias melastigma
TATTTAAAATAGATGTTCCTTGTCTCTGTCTTTAGGTGAAAATTGCCACTCGAAAGATTGCACGGGCGTTTGAAATTTCCGGGCCTTTCAACACTCAATTCCTGGTTAAAGGCAATGATGTTATGGTAAGCTTAATGATTGGCATTTTCACATCTAGTTTCAGCAGATGGGATTTCCACACACACCTTCAGAGTGACTTATGAAAGTCGAACTCCTTTATGATCTTTGCTCCTTTCAGTAGATGTTCCATCTGCAGCCCACTCAAAAGGTGTTCATATTTACGTACTGGGGATGTTTATGTATGTTGATAATGACTTGTGATGTGGATAAATATGCACATTAGTTTCTGGCTTGCTTGGATTAAATATGCAGCATTCTGAAACATCTGTTGATCATTCTTTCCTATGAACCCCCGTAGGTGATAGAGTGTAATCTGCGAGCATCACGTTCCTTTCCGTTTGTATCAAAAACAATCGGTGTGGACTTCATCAGCGTAGCAACCAAAGTGATGGTTGGAGAGCCTTTGGATGAAGCCGCTCTACCGTCACTGGACAAACCATTCATTCCTGTAGACTATGTA
Organism: Oryzias melastigma; assembly: GCF_002922805.2. Lineage (NCBI taxonomy): Eukaryota > Metazoa > Chordata > Actinopteri > Beloniformes > Adrianichthyidae > Oryzias > Oryzias melastigma. The sequence goes on from NC_050532.1 coordinate 15,536,740, forward strand.
GGAATCAAGGTAAGAAATTGAAAAATATACTTCATATAAAATGGAATTTCAGGACAGCAAAAATGATAAAATAATACGAAAGGAGCAAATATGTGGATTATATTTCACAATTGTGTTAATGAAGAACAGCAAAACATGCACACTGCAGGCGACATTCACATTTCTTCATTTTACAGTTCAATCATTGCTCTGTTATTCCGATTGATTAATTAACTAAATAAGTGGAACTGAGATACAACACAATCATAGCTTGTTTGGTCAGCATGAATGCTTTTTTTGTCATTTGTTTCATATCCAGCTTTTTAGCATTACTATACAGATTGTAAAAATCCGTGTAAAACATTGGATGTTTAGGTTTTTATGTTTGCAGTTATGTTTGCTAGGTTCATCACATTCAGGAAAGTGCAGAAACCTTCAGTCCTTTCTCTCAGATCTTGTTTTATCAGCCTGTTCTGAGAATTTGGTCTAATCTAGGTAATAGAATGCTTTCAGAGTTGCTGCTCCTGTGGCATGGAACATTTTGTAGAGAAAGCTGGTCACTTAATTCCCTTTTAAGATGATTTAAAATAAAGAATGGAGCAACAAAGTCTTTTTATAACCTTTTCGACATATAAAAACAAATATAGGCTTTACAAATTGCAATTGAATCTATCTAATTTCATAAAACAAAAGCATAATTTTTTAAAGCTTTGAAGTGGACAGCTATTTAGACTGAGTATCCACAGCCAAAGCAATGAGTTTTGAGCTGCAGCACTCCCTCATTAGGTTTACCTTTTGCGATCTTGCTTTCCGATAATTTTCTTTAATGCAATTTTGCATATTTTTAGATAGTCTATTAATTCAATCATTTAGCTTTACAGCGAATTGAGTTCTGCGTCCTGATTCGTTGTAGAACATTGTCAATCTCCTATGTGTGCCGTATCTCCTGTACAGAAGGAGTTTGGCTTCTTGGCAAAGATGATCTTTGTTTTCCTTCATTTAACCAGTGGTTATTTGAGCTATCAATATCAGCTCAAACCAGTCTGGCCATTCTCCTCTGACATCAACAAAGTATTTGGGCCCACAGAACTACCACTCACTGGATATTTTCTCTTTTTCTGACCATTCTCTGAGATAGTTGTGGGTGAAAATCCCTGTAGATCAGCAGTTTCTGAAATACTCAGGCCAGTCCATCTGATACCGACACTCATGCCACGTTCAAAGTCACTTCAATCATCTTTTTTCCCTATTCTGATGCTCGGTTTGAGCTGCAGCCGATCGTCTAGAGCCAATCACACACCTAAATGTATTTAATTGCTGCAGTGTTATTGGTTGATTTAGAAATTTGTGTTAGCAAGCAATTGGACAGGTGTAACTTATAAAGTGGCCAGTGAGTGTACATAAAACAGACACTAAATATTTACCTGATCTAGAACTTTGATGAGATGCATAGAAAGTCTGGAAATGTAACTCTTTCTGTCTCCACTTTTCCCATTTTACATCAGACATTGTAGTGCCCGTATGAAAACAGTAATTAGTGGAACATCCCTTTCCATGGGCCTGAAGATGGGAGTAGTTGGTGGGTTTTTCATATCAACTGGGAGGCCTGCTTCTTAGATTGGCTATGAGAGTGATTGCTTGTCACCAGCTGTTCTAAAGCAATTTTTCCAAAGCAATTTCTCACTCTAATGACAACAGAGCTGCTTTAACAATGGTTGTAGTTTGGAGCCAATCACGCAGGTATAATCCCCCACTCTCCCTCACCGCCTAAAGTTTTCAATTTCCAGTCTGCTGTCTGTTGGTGAGGAATATTAATTAGAGCTTTGAATTCTCCGAGCGAAAAGCTGAAAAGGCTTCCAGAATTTACTTGTAGTATATTATACATCCTTAATTCCTTTTACTGATAAGGACTCGCTTAGAGCTTTGTACGTTAGCTGTTTAACAAACTATTGCTAATTTCTTTTTTTACTTTTGAACACATTTTTTCTGCTTTGATATTTAGTCAGTATTGTAAACCAGTTATTCTGCACTGTGAGGGGTCTGAAATATTTTTGTTTCATATTTTGCCTGTCGTAGTCTTTTTATCTTCACCTTATTACCACAGAGCTCACATAATTTTGTTGTCCTCATTCATGTCATTTTCCCTCGCAAACTCTGTATTTCTACTTTTCTTCTCTCTGTGTGAAGCTTTGTTTAATGTCTTTTTTCAACTTTTCACCAACAAGTCCCTCTTAAATTGCTTTTTCTTTTTATATTTTTATAAGAACAAAAAAATAACAAAAACAGACGAGAATAAATAACTCGGGGATGAGGAGCTAAAATGACTTCATGTTGCTTGTCTGTGCAAAGTTAATAGCTTTTGAAAATATGCCCTTTAATTTCAACTTTTTTTGTGGGCTAGACCATCAGGAAGTTTAAAGTCAACACAGAGAAGTACTAAAACTCACATTTAATGCATTTTCTTTAAAAGCTAAAAATGAAATGTGCTTTTCATGTTTGTTGCTTCATCTGTTTGATTTTCAAACTTAATTGCATTAAACAATTTAGGCCATAATAATTTGGGTAAATACATGTCACTTTATCTATGCATATATTTTCTTGATTTTGTTGTATAAAATGTTATTGACAATTTTCCTGAAGTTAATTACTATAAAAATGTACATACAAATACACTGACATGATTGGATGATTTCATTATCTTCTGCATATGTAAAGTTGGCCATTATTGCTTTTTCATCAAAGGAATCTTCAGGTTGAAAATTGTGCAAACATATATCATAATCCAAGTGTTGGGTTCATTTGAAATTTTAAATTAATTTCCGCATAGTGTGTGGGTATTTTGTGTTTTGACCACTGATAGACAGAGAACCACACTATCAGCCAGAATTGGCTTAAGCTTTCTGAAAGAATTAGATTTTTTTTCAATTGCTCTCGGAGCTTAAAAAAGGGCCATCAGACCAATTCTACCCCAAAACACATTAAGCACCATCTACTGGCCTTCCCAGATAAAATGGGGTAGAGAAACTACATTCTAGGTGTGAGGTTGTGGGGGCACCTTCTCCTGGCTGT
>NC_050532.1:15540119-15544097 GCF_002922805.2 Oryzias melastigma
ACCAATTCTACCCTAAAACACATTAAGCACCATCTACTGGCCTTCCCAGATAAAATGGGGTAGAGAAACTACATTCTAGGTGTGAGGTTGTGGGGGCTCCTTCTCCTGGCTGTGGTTTTTCATTTGTAAAGTCGCTCCATTAAAGGGGTCAGAATGCCTAACACTTAATTTTAAACAACCTATTTGGAAGCCCAAGGCACTTCTATGGTCAAATACTGTAGCTTAACTAGAAGTTTTGCTAAAGGTGACACCTCCCAAATAGTGAGATGTCATTTAAGAGAATCTTGATCAGAAATCACTTCTCAGATCAATTCCAGATGGCAGGACACTTGTTCCCCAAAGGTAGAAGCTCATGGCCTACCCAGCTGAAAAAAGGTTGCCAGATCCCTGCCCTCAAACTCTCACTCTACACTTGTCAGAACCAAGCTTCGCTAATCAACGGGTCTTTTGTTTTACATATCCTTAAGGCAGGCTTCTGTCTTCAAGCTCTGGTCCTTAAACAGACACAGACTCTTGGTTTGGCTTGAGAAAAGAAATGCTGCATTTAAAAAAAAAAAGGCAGAACATGGCTGCAGCTAGTCACAGTTGGACTGTAAACCACTAAATAAACAAGGAATTTACAAAAACTGTTCTTTGCCAGAAAAGGGACTTGGGGAACAGCGCACATGGTAGACCCCACATGAATTCGCAGGCAAAATTTTAAACCCAATTCTCAGCAGTCACCTCGAACACTGTTTGCAGTTATTGTATTAGATAAAATGATGTCTATTATGTCTACGTGGCCTAATTTATGTGGGGTTCTTTAGAAGCTTTAAAGTTGAACCATTTAAGCCCTTAGACCAGGGATATGCAACTCCAGACCTCAAAAGCTGTAATCCTGCATGTTCTCCAACATACCCAAATCTGGCATGTTCTAACTGGCTGGACACACCTGAACCAGCTAATGAGTCATGAGTTGGGCTTTGATATCGGGAAATCATGCAAACACTGCAGCCCTCGAGGCCTGGAGTTGTCTATCCCTGACTTAGACCAAGACCAGAACCAGGCCAAAAGCTCTGCCTCAGTCAATTATGTTACGGTCACAAATACAACTCCCACTGACTTAGCAATTTAGGATGGCAGAATCTTCAAGATTTCAAGCCACTGCCCAATTTCTGAAAATCTTTGTCTTGGTCATAAATGTAGACAGTGGCAGTCAGGCGGCCGGCCACCGTGCAGAATCGCTCACTTTTTATATTCTCCTAGGCTACCGGGTGGATGGTGGCTCTTAATATGGACAACCGCCATCTGGAGACATTTACACATAGTTCTTTCAGAGCTGCGTCCAGCTGGCGATCTGCCCTTTGGCCGCCTGTATCTGGACGGCCACTGACCATTGTCAACTTTTAGAGAAAAATCATCTGGTCATCGTAAAATTCTAACTTTTTCTTAAAATCTCAGCGTCAACTTCACAACGTGTAAAAACGCAAATGCCACCTCCTGATTGCAAATGCCGCCGTGCGGTCAGCCACCTCTCGCATTTAGGGTGCGGTGCGGTCTGTCTTTATTTCATGAATATACTTTATTTTATCTGTGTATATGTCCCTGACTTTTAGAACAAGCATATTAAAAGCCACCCTGGTTCCCTATGTGCAACGCATTCTCATTGTCCCTTCAGACATTACTATGCTAACATTACATTCCCATTACATTGATTAGATAGACCATTTCAAGGATGAAAAGATGAATTCCCCCCAGTGGCCTTTGACTGCAGAACGTGTTGAAATGAACATTCAAACCCCACGACTCCAAACGGCTTCTTGTTCTCCTCATGGTAACCTCGATTGTCTGCTTTTCAAAGGCGGTAATAAGAATGGCTCCCCAACAGGCATTTCCCCCCCGTTTTCATTTATTTTAGAATAAAATGACAGATATTGAAGATGGTGTCTTCCAGGGACTTCCCTGTACTTTTTCTTTCAATCATTGTCTGATGCATATCTCATCTTTAATTTTTGCACATTTATCCTCGTTTCTTTCTTCTTGCGTCGTGTGTCCCTTATTCCCTTCCTTAGTCAATCTCCAACTAATTGTTTCCTCTTTTTATCTCCTTTTCTGGCGTCACACGGCTATTTTGGTAATTATCCTGTTTTCTTCCTTTTTGCACTGCCCATCAGCTTTACCTTCTTCCTTACTTGTTTTTAAGCCCTGGTGTTTTTAATAGCATTTATTTACTGACTTACTTTTGTTTCCCTACTTTCTCTGAGATATAAATCATTATTTTTTTTTTCTATAAGACATTGTTTCTCACTCTACCTCTATTACATATCACCTAGGTTGCTGTGTAAAAGGTTTGTAGTTTTAGCATAGCAACACTGTAAAACCTCTGTCAGAAAAAAAGCCTGCAGCAAAATGAATAAATCTGTCATTTTCATACAGTTTAAGTTGACTGCTGATATTTTTTTAATTTAATTTGAGCATGACTTTGTTTTGTGACATCTGTGGAAACTCTGAAGTTATGAAGAATTTAAATTTACCTTTTCACACAAACGTTATCTCTACCACACACAAAACATTACTCAAATCTCAACACAACCAAGTTCTACACCATAAACCAGAGGTCTACAACTGTAGGGTCTGCAGCCACTCTTATCACTTTATTTTGGCTCGTTGGTTAAATAAAAATTACATGTTTTAAATTTTGGCTTATTTTTTGAGACCATAAGATGCAAACAAAAAAGCCAGATAAGTCGAATTTAACTCATCCATTGACAGTTTAGGCACAATACTTATAACACCCCTAGGATCCAGACTACAATAGCCGTAAAATAAACTTTAAACATTTAAAAAATATCTTTAAAAAAAAAAGAAGTCATATTTGTCTTTGTGTTTGTTCTAAAACACAATAGTTCATTTATTTTTATCTCAGTAGCAATAACATAAAAAAGCAGTGCTGCACTTTTCAAAAGCTTGACTTTGTGGCTCTCACTGGTTTGTCAGTGAGATTTGACTTAATTGTCTCTTTAAATGTTGAAGGTTGCAGACCCCTACTTGTAGACTTTCAAATTGTCCATTTTTCCAACTTGTCCCACTAACTAACTGTGTACCAACAGCAAAATCGTGTGGTGTTTTTGTATGGCAAAATTAAGATATTTCCTGTTGTTTTTAATCAGGCTCCAATGTTCTCCTGGCCCAGGCTGAGGGACGCAGACCCTGTGCTTCGATGTGAAATGGCTTCCACTGGAGAAGTGAGCCGTTGTGAATACACAACTTCATTTTTGTGCTGTTTGTCTTGGTTATTAATTAAACCTATTTTTAATCATCTTTTTTTTTACTGTTTTGTAAATATGCCTGTATGCGTATTGTTGCAGGTAGCATGTTTTGGACCAAACATTTATTCAGCCTTCCTGAAGGCTATGCTCTCCACAGGCTTTAAACTGCCACAGAAAGGCATCCTTATTGGAATTCAGGTAAAACCAAGACTGTTTTTCGCCTGCAACTTTTTTTTTTCTTCACTGTTTTTGTTCAACAAAACAAAGCAAAACCAGGTTCATTGATATGTATTATTTGTTAGTACTATTCAGAATATGATAAACTCAAGGTTACTAGATTTCAGAAATCATAATACTTCATTTTTGTTGACTTTTACCTCATAAATAATCCCTTTTATTTTGGACATTGAAAATGTAAGATAAACTGAAGTTTTTATTTTTTTTAAATCACTTCGTTTTTTTTTTTTAATAAACTCCAGCATAAATGATCATTCTCGATTCAGAGTAAATATAACCCCCAGCATTTTATCTAATCACAACTGTGATCTAGAAATCTGATGATAAATTTGAGATTTTAATATAAAGCTTTATTGATAAAGTAAATGCCCATAAACTAAATAACACAATACATTTTTTTTGTCGTTATTTATTTAAGTTTGAAAAGAAACTAAACATCCTCTTCATTTGATGTCCAGCAATCTTTCAGACCCAACTTCCTTGCTACAGCACA
>NC_050532.1:15544104-15544301 GCF_002922805.2 Oryzias melastigma
TTGTTATTTTTGATACATTAGAACATATGGAATATATCTGGATACTTATTTTAGCTTTGTCCCAGGGCATTACTAACACTTTAAGTTACAATTTACAACATTTTTTTTTAAAAATCTGTTAATACACACATTTGTTTATTTAACAAATTTGTTTATTAAATATTATTATATTTAATATATACATATAATCATGTTTC
>NC_050532.1:15544821-15547427 GCF_002922805.2 Oryzias melastigma
GCTTCAAGGTGGAGTCTTAAACTCTTTCAACTTGTACTATCATATTTAATAAAGATGTAGATTGAAAAATTCTATTTTTCATGTTTAAGTTACAATTTACAACATTTTTTAAAAAAAATCTGTTAATACACACATTTGTTTATTTAACAAATTTGTTTATTAAATATTATTATATTTAATATATACATATAATCATGTTTCATATTTGTTTTTTTAAATTTGTTTATTTAACAAATGTGTTTATTAAATATGATAATTCTAGATTTAAATATGTTATGTTCATGTTTAAGTTACAATTTAAAACAAAATTGTTATTTATTTATTTTCATTTGATTTGTTTTAGCTGTATGCCACTGAAGCTACGTCTGCCTGGTTGTGTGCCAATGATGTACCTGCCATTCCAGTCGCCTGGCCCTCAGAAAAAGGAGTTACTGCCCTCCCCAATATTAAAGGGTTTGTAGATGTTTAGTATTGGAATTTTTGACAAATGAATGCAATCTGAAATACTCAGCTACATTCAGAAATGCCTGCTGTAACTTTAAAATAAAAATTAATCAATGACGTCTTCCAAAAATATTTAAAAAAATGTATTTATTATGTGTCAGATTTGAATATTTAGTAATGTTTTATCCTTAATAAAGAACATCCTCACATTTACTCTACAAAAACGTGCTTTGATCACAAATAGTTATTAAAAATAAATTTATATTGCTAAAGAAAATAGGAGAAAAACGTTTTTTTTTTTTTTTTCCTNNNTAAAAAAAAAAGTGTATCTAGTGTTTTTTGTAGTGTTTTTGTATTTGTCTTTCTATATACAACTGGCTGTCTTTAGACCTGTTTCACTTTCATTGACAGGACAGTTTAATGGGAACTGCTGCCAATTCTTTAGGGACTTTTTGTTTTGCCATAACTTTGAAAGATGATTAAAAATGTCCAAAATATCAAATCTGTATCAAAATAAAGCAAAGTGTGACTCTATTGTTTATTATCTCTCACTCTGTGTTAACAGACTGATCAATGAGGGTCAAATCGATCTTGTGGTCAACTTGCCCAATAACAACACCCGACACCTGAAAGACAACTTCGTCATCCGCAGAATGGCCGTCGATCATGGAGTTCCCCTCATCACCAATTACCAGGTCAGTCAATGGAAGTTGGTTGACTTTTTACATTACTTTTTTTTTTAATTACACGATTACGTTTTACGCAATCTGTTTCCGTTTGACAGGTGGTTAAGCTGTTTGCAGAAGCCATCCGTTATGCAGGAGAGCTTGACACCACCAGCCTCTTTCACTACCGGCAGAAAGAACCAAGAGGTGCCACTCAGCAAGGGTAGGAGCATGGCTACCCACGTAATCCAGCCCTTTGATTCCTGCTGTAAGAAATACGTCTTTTAAAGTTTGCCCAACAAGTTGCAAATGCTCAGAAACAACATAGTCCTTAAAACTACATAGTCTTTTTTCTAATAATGTGGGTTTCATGTGTTGCTCTTCCTCTCCAACATCTGCAAAAAAAAGAAAATCCATTGACTAAAGCTGGAAAAAATTAAATGAGTGCACCCCTTTTATTAAGCCTAAATTAAAGTTGAATTTAGACAATGAATTGTCAAAGTAACAGATTCACTTCATTTCCCCGTTTGCAGAAATGTACAGTTTCGCTTGTTTAGTTTTTTTACTTAAACAAATATAACTTTGTATAGTGTTAGATCTACCAAAAAAAGCTAATCCAAAGTAAATTATATTTGAAAAGATATTTTGTTTTTTGTTCTTTTATAAGAAAGTGAAAGCCTTTCTTTAGTCAAAATTAAGGGAAATTTATTTTTGTCATGTTTACAATAGACTCAATACATCCAAAGGGAAGCAAAATTAATGCTGACAACAAAGAAATGCAATAACAAGACCAACAAGAGGCAAACGAGAAAAAAAAGATATGGTTGTATAGAGGAGAGGGTAAAGTGGCATTCTAAAGTGCAGTCTTTTAAAAATGTATCTGAAAGGACAGTTTGAGGTTTTTTAAAAGTAGAATTTGAAGTGTTAATGCTTTCTATATTTTCAGATTTATTTTTGAAATGATCAATGCTGAAGGTGGAAGAACAAATTCTTTTTTTTATATATTATTATACATTTCTGAGAAAATGTAAAAGAACAAGAAAACAAAACCCTTTTTTGAACAGACGTCTTTAATAACAATCTTTTTGTTATTTTGTAATTCACGTTCCTAAGCTATCGAGTCCAAGGAAAGGTGGAGTCCTGAGAACACAGACTGAAGGTTAAAAATGTCCACTTTAATTGCTCATTCAGTTAAAATGAATCATTGCATGTTTATAGTTGGCACTAGATCAACATCTTTGCAAAAACAAAGTCGTGTTTTATTTTGTTTTTACTTAAAGCTAAATTTAATTTGGTTTCTGAAGCCTTCTGTTTTAGCTGCAGTTGTTTTTTCATTTTTTATTTAATATTTTCTCCATTATGACCGAATGTGGTTTATATGGAATAAACATCATTAAATAATGAGTTTCATTTTCAGAATCAGAGTCCCAAACCAGTTGAAAAGAGTAAATAGAAAATTGATGCAGAATTGCTATTGGATTCCTATATATATTCTAT
>NC_050532.1:15547753-15553555 GCF_002922805.2 Oryzias melastigma
CACAGAATTGCTATTGGATTCCTATGTATATTCTATATTATTACATTTTTCTTTTTAACTATATTTTAATTGTATTTATTGAACAATGTATTTGGATAATTATCAAATATAATTATGTTTATGTTATCAGTGTAATACAGTCAGTTGTATTTTATTTATTTTAATTTATTGTTTACTTACAGATTCTTACTTTTTTTGGCTTTTGTTGAATAAATAATCCTAACAGTAAAAAAATGCAGCATATGTCCTTATTTTTTTGTTTACAATCATTTGCACATATTGTTAGTTTTCTTTCTTTTTCTTTTTTTAAGAAAATGAAGAAAATTGTGTGTAGTTTCCTTGTTCAAGTGTTTAAGTGTTTACTCAGTTCTGTTTCACGTTTTGGTCTGGTGTAATTTTCCAGCTGAATGTCTATTCTTTTATTGCTATTTTGTTACCTTTTAGCTCATTCTGATCATTTTCCAAATGCAAAGCTCCAACCAAGTCTTTCATCTCTTCATTTGTTGCCTTAGATCTTTCTCTTAAACAGGAAAGATCAAAAACGCAGCACCTGTTCAATGAACTTTCTTACCTGAGAAGCTGAGGGCCAGCAGAATTGAAATCCATTGCAGGTATGGTATCTTAGCAACAGGGCTGCACGTAATGTTCCTTTCTGACAGTAACTCCCAGGTTGATCTTTGTTTTGTGCTCTTTGCCTGAAAATCCAGTTCTGATTAAAGAGTATTCCTAATTTAACCATATTTGCTTGTCATGGGGCTTTTAACCATCTCAGAATGCATACAGTCCTCTTAGAGCGGATCAAACGCTTTTGAAGGAAAATGATTTTGAGCAAATTCAGCAACAGCATCAAAGCCAATCATACGTAATGAGTGGAGAGAAAAAAAACAATGCAACCACAACGTGCTACACGGATTAAGTTGAGCTTCATCTAAAGATGAAACAAAGACAAACATCCTGCTGAGAAACAATAGTAACAATCCATCCATTTGAAGTGCTGTTCTGGTCACTCAAGGACACTGTACAGACACAGGAACAGTGAGTAGGTCAGCTCAAACAGATTTAGGGGAGACTTCCACAGTTCAAACGACTCGTCCAGCATCCTAACTTCTGTTTACAGACTGTCGTGTTAAATTTAGGGGATTTTTTTGAGAATCTGGAGAATAATTCTTCATTCTTCAACTTTTTTTAGATGTTCTGTAAAAAAGAAAGATGAAGATCGTGATCAGATTTAGTGTAAGATGGGAGAATTTACAAAAAAAAAGTTTGTTTTGAGTAATAATAATAAACAGTTTATTCTAGACCAGGGTTAGCCAAACTATGGCCTAGGGGCCTCTAAAGCCATTTAATTTGGCCCGCAAACTGGAATACATTTTGTTGACGATCCTTTTTATTGTTTTATTTTCCATTTAATTCTGGTATCTATCCAAAGAAGGCGCACTATTAATACACTAACATTTTTTTAGGTGCAGAAAGTTATTCTGCATTCATGTGGTGTTGGAAGATTTGTTGATTTTGTCACTTTCTCTTGTGTTTTCTGAGTTGGAAGGTCATTTGTCAGATCTTTCCAACATCTCACGAACGCATCATTTTTCTAAGTTTGAATTTTTCCCTTGAGGACATTAACTTATCAGTGCAATTATCATTAAAATGTACTGTTTTAAAGTATTGTATAAATACAAGGCATTTAAATCTTTTTTTTATATATATAAATCAAATTTTCATCTTTAGAACGAAGTGAATTCATGAATAGTCTTTGTAAAATGTCTGTATTTATTAGGTTTTTACTTCAGATAAAGGATGACTTCATATTTGCTGTTAAAACAGAAAAAAAAGTAGTTGGCATGTGTCCGAATTACATTAAAATCCAGGGCACTGGATAGTCCTGCACTATATAGTCTTTAGGATGTATGGAGAAGTGAGAGAATTGGGACATAGCCCAAGTCTGGATTCGAAGTTCCCATCTCTGGCTCCAGGTTACACAACAAACCAGACAGAACGGTCAATGTCGTCATATTGTTTCCCGTCTTTATCTTTAATAAAAAAAGAATGAGACCATGTCTGAGCCGCCGTGACCAAAAATACTAAATAATGCACCGTTTCACAGTAATTCCTCAAGTTGGATTGAATAAACACCAAGTGCTTTTCTTGTGAGAGAGCAAAAAAAAAAATACCAAAAGATACCCCAGGCTAATTGACATGCACTTTTCATGCAGCGCAAATGAAAGATTTATTGAGGTGAAGAGCAGAAAAGTCTTAAAGATGAGTCACATTGTCAGTGGTGGCTCATAATAAAGTGAGCAACTGTAACTAAAGAAAAATAAAAGTTCAGTTTAGTTGCTTAAATAAAAGTGTTTGGGAACAACAAAGTTTTATATAAAAATAATGTGACAAAAAATAATAAACTTCTCCACAAAATTAGCTGTACAAATGTTTAATTCTCTCTTTTTCTTTTTATGAAACCATTTTCTTGTTTTTCAATCGAGTTTTATTCCTTGAAGAGATTTTCCTTTTTTATCATTAGTGGTCTTGCATAGAAAATGAAGCACAGCACAAAACTTCTAATGACTTGATTACCTTAAAATAATCTGATTGAAATATTTTATGATTGGAATAAACTAGGGTTGCTGCAGTTGCTGCAATTAAGATTAAAATCGTCGCATTTCATTAAATTCATTAGAGTTAAATTATCTGTTTCGTCTGTTTACTGTAGTATGTCTTGATCAGAAGGTTTTTGTGATATATTCTCCTTGATTCTTATGAAACATTGACATATGGAGAGAAAATAGACTCACTCTGATTTGTTGGTGCGTAATTCTTGATTTGTGTGTAAATTAGGATTTTCATACTTGATCTCCGGTATACGTGTGGCCCGAACCATGGCTAGTGATCCGTACGGACCACGGATTATCCGTGATCCGTTACACTCCTACCACATACTAGCTGCATTTGCGTATTTACAAAATACTGACTGAAACTGACATTTTGACTGAGTGCCTTGTAGTCCTCGAATTTGCTTTAACATCAGTAACCAAAATGAATCCGTATAACTTCATAGTACTTTGAAAACATTTAGACTTTTAAGTGCTGAAAATAAAGCAGGGAAATCCACTAATCTGGTATGTAACAAGTACACAAATTTACATTTTTCTGTCAAGTAAGATACGTACTTGACATCAAATTAAGATTTTAATTGCCTGTTTAGCTTGAGACAACAACAGCCTTCTGCTGACTGCTGAGTTTACAGCACTATTCTTAGCTTTGGATGTCCTTTTTGCAAGACATTTGACCCCTCATTATTTGTATTCTGGGTGTGTATGGGAGATTTCCCTGTGTGACCCGTGAAGGCAATAACAAAGACTTTGTTTAGAATTTCAAAGATAATGTGTGATTTGCCTCTAGAATACACAAAGTATCTGCTCACACACGGCGAGGCATTTACAGAGATCTGTGTGTAGTCTTCTAAAGCTCACGGCAAAGCTGTAAAATATGCTCAAGGGAAAGTTTCTACTCATAACATCACAGGATTATCTTTCCTCGCCTCCAACCATTCAACAATCCGCCGCTGATTCACTAATACATTAGGCTCTTGCAGTAGATACGGAACGGTTCACAGATTGAGTAGCACAGACAAGTGAAGGATTTGATGCATTCACTACGCTGCATTTACCTTTCAGATATTAAGCAATGCAAGTGTTGTGCCAACAAATCATTTTAGTTTGTTAACTTGAAATGAAAGTGAGTGCCAAGTCTGTGAATTTTGAATTTGGCTGATTTATGCAATCATATTTATTCCATGCTTATTTTTCTCTTAAGGTTTTTGTAGAAAGCTTCAACTTTTACCAAAAAAAATAAAACAAAACAAGGTTATTCAGCTGAAACAATGGAAAAGATGCAGAATCTTGTACACAAGGTAGAAGATGGTTAATGACTTGTGAACATTACAGCTCTTGGTGTTTTTTTTTTCTTTTTAGCCACACAATCCCCACTCATTGAGTGAAGCTTTGCTACAATTTCAATGAAAAGGATCCACCTTATGTGCAAGTTTGCTAGGTCGTTACATCACTCCGCACACCATTGAACAAATAGCTAAGTAGTATCCCTTCTTTATAGCCTATCACAATCATATTTGATTGTCAAACACTGGCACCGATTTATAACCACAGGGAGCAACATGGGGTTCAGTGTCTTGCCAAGGGACACTTCGACACACGGGCAGCCAAGGCGGAAACCAAACCTGCGATCCTTGGATCGGGGTCGCTTGACCTCCTATTGGTAGGAAGGACAAATTGGACTAATTTGTGTAAGTAAATCTTCCAAAGTAATGCTAATGCTTTATTGTTCTTTTATCCTTTTTCATTTTTGTGCTGGTACTTCAAATGTGCCCTTACAAAAAAGAAGAAAAAAAAGAAACACAATTTGCAAAATAGCCTTTCAGAAAAATAACTGATGGATGAGTTTGTGGGGTTATTAAGCACATCACAGGCTTTGCCACCAGCTGGGCCCGTTCATTTTGTTTTTGCTTTCTGCTGCTTGCCAGGGGGAGCAGAACTGTGCAGATGATTGCAGTGAGGTTTGGCAGGTTAAGGAAGACAAACTGCATGAATAAAACAAGAAAAAAAAACATTTTTAAATAAAGATGTATAACATTAATGCACTAAAGGTAAAAAATACACCCTTTATTTTAGTCAGACTTTAAGATGGGTGTCAGTCTCCTTTTGTGTGTTTACTGCAACACAAGATTAAACATTTAACTTTGGGCGTGTTGCATAAGTGGGTTTCTTTTAGCTTATTAGATATGAATCTAGGCCAAGTAAATATTTCACCATAGGCTACTGAATATAAGCCTGATCCCCTGTGTCCCTCTCTTTTTTAAGCTATGCTATCTTTTTTTTTTTTTGCTAATTTAAAGTGGTTTGCATTGTGCAAAACTGTCCTGAAAGACAACATGGAGTTCATTATAAACATATATTTTTAGCTTTATTTATTGGAACGAATGTAGCCTCTCGTTTTATTTTTTGTTAAATAAAAAAATAATAATTACAGAAGATTTTAAATGAATGTCTAAACATATTTTAATTAAGTAAAAAATGTAGACATCATATAGTTTTTACATTTTTTAAAATGTTATTTTTAGATGGTCAGCTAAGTGGAAGAGTGTCTACCCTGAGACTAGAAGGTCATGAGTTCAAATTCAGGCTGAGTTACACCAAATACTCTAAAAATGGGACCCAATGCCCTACCTGTTTGACACTGAGCATTAAGGGGTTGGATTCATCCATCTTCAGAACCTGCTCTCTCTCTTTTGAGGTCACGGGGTTGCTGGAGCTGGCCTAGCTACTGTTGTGCGAGGCTGCAGTACACCCTGAACACATCAGTTACAGGGCCACAGAAAACTTGCACACGAACAGGAAAACTCCACACAGAAAGGTCATAGATCTGCACTGGATGCAAACCAGGGCCTGTGCAGCTCCTTTTTAAACTTGTCATTTTTCTCTACAATCACTTTCTTTAACTTTTGACTTCTGCTGATCCTTCTGGGATTTTGCCAACTGATTTATGCTTACATAGCTGATGTATTTAATCTTTTACTTTCAATTATGTTTCAGTAACTGATTCTTTAATTAGTTTGGTTTTTATTAAATTGTTATGGTCCATGTTCATTGTGTATTTTTATAATGGGGGCAATTTTTTCTCAATATTCTTTTTTTTTATATTGCACATGGACTTTTTAAATGCTTCCTAAAGTTTTTGTCATTTTTTTCTTTTTCCTTTTTTTCCTTTTTTTATTCATGTTTGCTCATC
>NC_050532.1:15553587-15563576 GCF_002922805.2 Oryzias melastigma
ATTTTTTTTTCCTTTCCTCATTTGCTTTGATAATTGTGTCGTTCTTTGGTCAAACTTTAGTATCAAGTCAAGAGCGACTAAAGCTAATGTTTTCCACACAAATATGTACTATTAAAATGTCTAATTTGCAATCAATAGCTTAAATTAATTTATACATTACTTTTTTATTTAATTAGTCTTCTTCAAAAATATATATATATTGTAGTGACGGTCGCAGGCACGTTGGTCTTGCTGTCGGGTCTGCACCACAGGGAATTGTGGGTAATATTTCTTTTGCCTTTCAGGTTGTAATTGGATTAAAGTTTTGGTTTTCGTTTTCGTTAATGTGTTTCGTTGTCTGACTGTTTAACACTTGTTAGCATTTGTTTATTTTATTCTGTTATGTTTGAATTTGTCCTGCACCTTGAGTGAGAAATAGGGAGAGGCTGATGATCCCCCCTCTCGTTGTGCCCTTGTGTGTTGTCAAAATAAAATCCAAAATTCCTGACAATTTTCTCTCAGCTTCCTTTGTCGCTGATTTGCTACAATATATATATTTGTCCATTTCACCATCTGTTGTATTTTACAGAGTTGATACTACAAATAAACTTTGATTGCTAAATGCAACTTAAAAAAAACAAAAAAAAACACGGATTTAATTCATTATCACATTATAAAATTGACCCATTTTTTAACCTGACTTAATTATGTAGTAAAATAAATAGCCATAAACCCAAAGAGTGGCATCTCAAATTCTTAGGTGCAGTCTAGAACAATAAAAGTACTAACGTTTACAAAATGCTTCAAGATCATGTCTAGAAATCATCTTAAAAATGTTAGCTGAACTGAACTCTAATATTGAGCAGATGAGAATACATTTACATTCCTTAGTATTTCTTAGCTATCAAACAGAAGTCTTTTTTTTTCTTTTTTAACATTAAAAATTCATTTTTATTGTGCTGATGTCCAGATCAAAGTCTTCACTTATCAAAAACGGTGATTAGGCTGAGACCTGTTGTTTATGCTTATGTGTATTCCACTAAAAGCCACCCATCCACAGCTAAAGGTAGGCCCATACTCCATATTTATGAAATTGGCTCAGTGTGAAATTGTTTTTTCCCTAATGGATCCCTGCATGGGCGCTCAGTCTGCTCTAGCACAACTTATTTGCACCAGAGTGACAGAAGAAAGTGAAACAAAACAGCTAAGGGACAAATAAAAAAAAAATTAAACTTTTAAAATGATAATTTACAAAATATTGTGTTTTAATTTTGAATCCCAAACCATGAAACACACCAGGAAACATGGAAAGAAAAGTTTGAAATGCACCATAAAGTCAGACTTTGCTGCAATAAGATGAAACTAAAGTTTGTCAGCATAGTTTTGCATGGTGGAACAGTAGTTTCCATGTAAAATGGGGAGTTTGTAAACTTTATGCAGCACTGTTCTTGTGTCAATTACAAACATCTTGAACACAACAAGAAACATTGACAGTATTCTTTATTTTGCATTAGAAGTATCTTTTAATTACTAGCACATGAAGTATGTTTTTTCTGCAGCATAATCTGTTAATGTTTAAAACTTTTGAGACTATCTAGTGAAAATAAGTCTCCACATGTTTTTTTTTTTTTTGTTCATGTAAAAGTCCCAATCATTCACTTAAATTAAGTCATTTAGTAAGTTTTTAACCTATTAGTCCTGTCCAGCAGCCAAACAAACATAAGCCAATTGGGGTTCCATTATTTACCCAATGAGCAAGCCAGGATTTTATCTATATAAACCCCTTGAATAAATAAGCATTATTTAGTTATTATTGTACTACAGGTTTTATTTTGTTTTTAGTTATGGACTGGAAAATTTGAGAAAGAAGCAGATGTGGAGAGATGGGTTGAAAATCAGCGCCCAATCAGCCTCCCACCAAAACGGTCTATGTGGACAATGTGTAGTTACAAACCACAGGAGGGTGCAGATCCATGGAGTAACCGTGTAGAACGTACTACTGCTAACTAGACTAGGGCTAGGGAACTCCAGGCCTCAAAGGTCAATGTGTCTGCATTTTTTACAAATATCATTGCCCTACTTATTGCGGTTTATGTGAGTGTTTTTGGGGAACAGCCGAGATTACTTTTTGAGTTTGAAGCCCCCTTTCCTCAGCCCCCAGCTAGCAGAAAGTACTAGGCCCTCAATGACTCTTGCAGGGGGTTATTTAGGTAAAGAAGTGTGGAAAAAGTTACAGAAATCTCCAGCGGTTTGTCACAAATCGTGTGGTATTTTTTGGAATTCTGGAACAAAAAAACTCCTATGGAAATTATCTCATGTTAAGTAAAAACCTTCTGTTAGTAACTAGATTTTTTTCTTAATATTTGGTCATCTGTCAAAATTAAATGATCTTTCAAAGTTTCTAAAGTTAAAGCATTCTTTGTTAAGAAACACAAATTATTAGACTTCTGCTTTATTGCTCTGTGTGCAGTCTTATCTAGATTGAATACTTTAAAAGTTGAAAATGCAGTGCATTGTTGGAGGATTTTGCATTAGATCCTTTAATTTAAGATATATTTTTTGATCACATCCATGTGATCTCGCACTTATAAGATTGATTGATTGAACAGATACTGGAGAATCGATATTTTAGATTATTTTTCAAATTCTCCAAATAAATAAATAAATAAATCAAAATAAAGTTTTAAAATGGTCAGGGTTTCCTTACTTTTATGTGGTCAGAAAAAACACGCCTTAGAAAACCCCCATTTAAAATGTACAGGTTGCCATTAGTGCTGACACTCAAGAAAAGTTTCTGTACAAACATTAACTTTAAGGATTTCCAGCCGTGGTGCAAATGTAGAATGAAGGACGTATGATGTGAATAATGAAGGTTTGGTTTCTACCTTGGTCACCCATGAGTCGAATCGTCCTTTGCCAAGACACTGAACCCCACATTGCTTCTGGTCGTTATAGGTTGGTGCCAGTCTTCAACGGTGGAGCCACCATTGTCCAGTCCTCTTATCTCTGCCATACACAAGTTAAAATAATTAGAAAATATGTTGTGATTCATACCTGATCATGCCATTTTTTAAGTGAAGCGGCAGTTGGAACTTCTTATTTTGTTCTACTCTCACTTTTATTTATTTACTTATTTTTCCTAAAAAGATCTCAGGGGTTCAGGGGAGGGATGGAGAGGCCATGCAAAAATGGAGGGAGAAGTGGATGAATGTGGGCTTTCTGGAGCTGTCCTTTCCATCATTCTTCTGTTTCTCTTCATCCATCCTTGCCATGTTGACAGCAGTCCTCCAAGCAGAACAGCATCTGCTTGCCAGGTAATTCATATTCCCTACCTGCACAGCTACCACCGACAGCAGGAAACCGAAACGCAGTGGAGGACTGGCAGGAGAGCAGACGAGCTGTAAGGAAGAATTCCTAAATCAGAATGAGAGATCAAGGGAAAGAAAGGGAGGAAAAGTCTAAAAAAAATAATAACTGTGACAAGTCAATTTTATTTATGTAGCAAATTTAGAAGCAAGAAAACTGACCGTAACTCATGGAAATAATTGTATCAAATGAAGTTGGGCTTTCCTATGTGATGCATTTAGGGGAAAAAAGTCAAGGGAAGGGAAAAAAAGGAAATTAAAAAGAACAATCACTCGTACAAGTTACAGAATAGTTGAAATTGTTCTCTAATTCTCATTTATTGGAGCAAAAAGCTATTCATAATCGATCTTTAAAACATAATACATATAGGGTCGTCATAGATTGAGTTTTCGGGTGTCTTTTTTTTTACCTAAAAAATGTGCATATCACATGGTACAAACTTTTAATAACCGTCTTATACAGACTCCTGTCTCGTTGCAAATGTCTAAAAGTTTTAAAACAAGGTACTATTTCTTCTGTTTTATTTTATCCGTCTATCTATTTTCTTAACACCCTTTTTGGGTCACAAGGTTCCCAGAACCTAACCTGGCTACTGTTGGGTGAAGGTGGGGTACACCCTGTCACAGGGCCACACAGCCACACACCCATACATGCTCACAGTCACACTTGGAGACAATTTAGAGCAAGTGTAAAAGTCAAGGCACAGGAACCGGCTCGCCAGGTAATTTTATTTTATCATTATTAATGGCCCAATGTTATCTTGCACTTATTTCTAACTTAAATAATTTTGACAAAATATATTTTTATGGAGAGTAAAATACTGAATGTTATCTAAGGTTCAAGTTGATTTGTTCTGGAATAATATTCCTGCCATTTTAATATTCATAGTTATGTTAAAAGTTAAGTTTTTAAAAATGTAGTTTTAGTCTGTTTGATAAAGGTTTATCCTGTTCGGCTCACAACCTAAGGTGTCTTTTAGATTTTGCCCCCCTGTGCGGTTGAGGTGAACACCCCTGATTTAGTGAGATCAACTGACCTATGAAGCATGTTTTTGGAGTTCCTGGATGGGGTAAACATGCAATCTTATGTATATTTATGTCTAAAATAAAGGCGTGTCAGAGTTTGCAAAGTGAAAAAACATTGAAAATTGAAGGTTGAAGCTAACATCCCGAAGGCGTTTGTACCAGAGAAGCGGCAAAATGAATCCCCCTGGTGTAGCTAAACATTTCTACTGATTGTGTTAAGATTGTGTTAAAGGTCACTGGCAGATAGCATCCTGCTGGAGAAAAACAAAATGAGTGCATTTGTTAAAAGAAAACTTAGCCCTCTGACAGCTGTAAAAGACGCAACGATTTAGCACTTTTAGATGCATTTGTTTCTCGTTCTAAGACGTCTCTCCATGTCCTTTTGAATTCGGGACACATTCGAGAAATCTCAGACATCAGATGAGGACAGATTGCGGGCCTGTCTAGCGTAGCGTAACTGATGTGTGATTGGATTGAAAATAATTCCCTCTAATGACGAGGCCGCCTCAAGGTTGTTAGTGGTAATGAAAACATGGGACGTGCGCGGAACTAGACACAGACTCCGCTGCTGGGGCACAACAGGAGGCCGAGAGAGACGAGCACACTGACGCACCGACAGTTATCCTTGCAGGTTGACGTAAAACATTTGAGTTTCACCTCAATGCACCTTAAGTGCCTAACTAAAGTAGGTACACACACTAGAGACGAGTACAAAGCTTTCTGCACTTACTTGTACAAAAAAATTTAATAAATAAAGAAAAAAAAATGTTCCAGATTTGTGAAGGACATTCACTTCTTTTTGCAAACAGTCATTTCTCTGCCCTGAATGAGCCCCACAGTGTTGGCAGGAGATTGGCGTGGCTCCCCTCTGGTGCCTGGTGCGACTCACTGGCACACGCTTTCCGAGTTGCAAATCACCTGCCGGGCACACATGTTACATGTATGTTGCCAGGAACGGCATTTCCGCACCCCTGCAGTACCGAGTGTGAACACAGCTGAGTGGCCCTCTGTTTACCTGTGCCTCCACCCTCACACTTACTCATGCACACACTTTTGAACACACCTGCAAGCCACGAACAGACATGCATTTCTGATGCACGAGGCCTCCTGTCCTAAAACAATCCTAAAAGTCGTCAGGACCACGATTTGATTAGCTGTTTTATCATGTTTCTTTAAAAGAAAAGTACTAAAAGTTGTAAATTCAGTGTAAAACCTGACAAATCTCAAGCTGAGCGACATTGATTTTGTGAAACGACTATTACTGTATATAACTGAGAAAAATCATATCTGATCTCACACTTTCAATAGAAACTGTTGTTTTAGAAAATGTTGTTGCCTTAGATTTTAATTAATTCCAATTATATTCAAGTAAGTTAAGTGCATCTGTAAAAAAAAATAGTGTCAAATAATAAAGAATAAATGTGGATTTTTTTCTCTCTCTCTTTTCTACAGCATTTATGTTTTCACCTAACCACTGCCTTTAAGTGTGATTTTTTTTTTTTTTTTTTCTCCCCTTTTGTAACTGCTGACATGTAACCTCCTCGGAGGCATTTAGTGTCTGCCCTGAATCCAGTAGAGGGAGATATTGCAACTCATCCGGAATGAAATAAAACTCAGTGGTGCAGGGTTTCAGACACAGCTGTGGTAAGACTCCCCGCTTGCTGAAACACCTGGGTACAAGAGAGCATCGTAATAACGGTAATGTACAAATGTCAGACTGCCCCACAAATGTGCTGTGATTCAGCAGCCATCTTAATTGAAGAGGTACTTTCTAAACCCATTGTGCCTGTCCTTTCATTTGGAGCATGTTGGCTGCTCCAGTAAAACCGGTAGGGACACAAAAGAAAATTTTGATTCAAATTCTTTTAAAAAGACTTTATAGTCAGTGTAACGACTCAGATCCTTGAGTTGGTACAGTTAAGCATATTTTTTTTTTGTCACCTTTTAACTTAGAATAAAAAAATAATATAAGACTAAAGTTGTTAAAGTATAAGGAGAAAGGGGAAAATTATGGGTCTAAAAATTTTGAAAAAAATAAACATTTTATGAGGATAAAATGATAGAATTATTGTTGTGTTTTTATAAGCTCGTAAAATTATAAGAGAATTCCTAATTTCACAAGGAAAAATACATTTTTTTTCAAAAATAAAGTTTGTTAAGTGAGCCTTAAACACTAGGTGACTAAATCCATCAATTAACCCATTTATGGAAACGCCATAAGGCTTAAATTTATCATAGGAATCTATGTGCCATAATGTATATGGAGCTCTGCAACCATACTGCAGAAAGCGTAAATGCCATGCTCGCTGGAAATCCATTCTTATTCTTGACCCACAAATCCATTCTTTGTGGGTCAAGGATCTTAGGTCTAATCCGAATTCTTCCTATACCCTAAAAGCTTCTTCTCAGCCCTCCAAACAGAGCATTATGGGAAAATAGTGTCTTCAAATTTGGATGTTACTCCCGCTCGATGACATCATCAATAATCGCCACTCAACTACTGTAGCGCAAAGTTGCTAGCATTCGGAAATGCAGAACAACATCAGTTTTATAACTTTAAAAACACAAATTAATTATTTACATTTAAATGTAAACTTCTGTGCATTAGAGCGCTCTCATGTAAAGAAAAGCGCTTCTTCTCCATGGCACAGTGTGACGCGGTTCACTGTGGTGGAGGGCTCTACATCCCTCCGCCGTGAAGGTTAGCCCGTAAAAAAACTATATTGGATAACCCTACCCCTCCAAATGCCCCTACAATGAAATAGGTAGAAAGAAGTCGTAGGAGTAGGGGAACAATACTAGGAAAAAATACTTAGAAATTCCATGAATTAAACTGTCAATATATCAAACAAAAAAAAATAGTCTAGAACTTTTAGCACTCATTAACATGCTGTCCTAAGAAGGAAAAAGTTCCTCAAAAGCTTTACATGGATTAGAATGAAACCTAGCCCTTCCAATGTACCACATACTTTATTTCATCAACTTTTTGACCTCTCAGTTGCCCTTAACAGTTTAGAATTTGTTTATATAGATGTTTTTCACTTAAGTTGTCTGAGGGAAGATTAGTTGAAGTCTTCTGTGTGACTTAGAAGCTGGGTCACAAATGTGCATTTACCTAAAAGCTTCAATCTAATATGATAACCCCAAACCCCAAAAAAGAAAAAAGAAACAAAAAATGTTTAAAATCCAATGATGCCAAGTCATAAATCCATCTCACTAAACCCTTCGCTCTTCTTTTGGACCACCAAGGACTCTGTAGTTTCAGCCATTTTACTTTACCTCTGAGAACCGTAATTGCGTGTTTTTATCAGAGGTCTAAATAAACATCAAGACTATCAACACATCTTTCATTGAAAATCACTCTACCAAAAATATATATATTTGTCAAATTAATGCCTAAGATAGTATAGAGGCTATCAAGCTCATTTTCAATTACTTTCATCATTTGAGTATGATTTTTAGAGTATATTTAAACTATTTAAATTCTTGCATATTAAACCTTGCTTGCGTCATTAAACAGAATTTTGAATTTAATCTTTGTGATGTAAAACTACTAGTAGAGGAAACATGTTAAAAACGTTTCAGAGACTACAGCTCTTGGAGAAACAACAGTTTTCTAGTTACCTGTTAATTTTATTTTTTCTTTCAAGCTGTTACTTTTCTATTATTCCAAAGCAAAATGCACATACTCATCAACAACACCAAACAACAAAAATTAAAGTGTTACATGAATGTAATAAGGTCCATAGAAAATAATAAAACTCTAATCATCAGACTCCAGAAACTTTTCAGCAAGTAGTGTTTCAACTGCTACATTAAATACTCATTAAGCAGAAATATAAACACAACACCTTTGTGTTTGTTGTCATTTGTCCTGTCATTTTCTATATACACAAAATAACCATTTTGCTCAAATATTGTTCACAAATTCATCTAACTCTACAAGAGTGAGTGTCCATCCAACCTTACACGTGCGTCATATCAAGATGCTGATTAGACAGCAGGATTGTGAATGAATGAATGAAATGGTTTATTTCAAGCCATCCATCCATCCATCTTCCTCCGCTTCATCCGGGACCGGGTCGCGGGGGCAGCAGTCTAAGCAAAGATGCTCAGACTTCCCTCTCCCCGGCCACTTCCTCCAGCTCTTCTGGGGGGACACCGAGGCGTTCCCAGGCAAGCCGAGCAATCAGGTAATAATATATGAAATAACATCTCACATAATAAATCACAAATTGATCGCTTGAAAGGGAGTGGGAGGAAGTGATCTTATATGATCCCAACTTGATTCGATCATACCATTTTCTCTACATGAATTATCAACATCCAGTTTAGGACTTAATATCACATATTCATACCATACAATCATAGATTCAGGTTATTAAGGATCATTAAGATCAGTGATGTTATCAAATTTCAAACGTCCACAGTCAAATCAGTTATATTAATCCGTACCAAAAATCAACTGTAACCGGTTCATGGGGTGTGCCTTAGACTGGCCACTATAGAAGGCCATTCTGAAACATGCCGTTTTGTTTAATTGATGGGGAGTCTGGGGACTCAGAAAACTGGTCAGTATGGTGTGAGCACCATTTGTCTCATGTAGTGCAACACATCTTCTTCTCATAATGGAAAAGGTTGTAGATTGTGGCCTGTGAAATGTTGGTCCTCTCTTCTTTTATGGGTGTAGGAAGTTGCTAGAACTGGAACACTGTTGTATATGCTGATCCAGAGCATCCCAAACTTGCTCAACATTTGACATGTCCAGCTGGCTATGTAAGAACTGTGATATGTTTAGGTTTAAAGAAGTGTACAGATCAATGCAACATTGTCAGACTGCAACATGATGTGAAGATCTTGGATGTATGGCACAACAATAGGCCTTAAGATCCTGTCACTATATCTCTGTGCATTCAAAATGCCATCAATAGAAAGCACCTGTGTTCTTTATTCATAACTTTCACCTCCCCATATCGTAACCCCACCCCCACTATAGGCCACACTTACTTTAGCAGCATGTTTTCGAATGGCCTTCTTTTATAAGGCACATGTAACCAACTAGTCTGTGTGAAAATGGTCTAACAGAACTAGTGGACCAATACCAGAAGACCCTAACGTCACCTGAAAAATTAAATCTTTGCAGGTGCACCTGTTCTTGTAGTCTGTGTGTATGTGCAGTGTGCGTATCTTTATCTGTAGACTCTCTGGCTCACCATCTGATGGATCTTCAGTCTTCTTCTAGGACTTCTGGTCCACCAAAAAAATCTGACTGTTACTCTGCTCTGAAACACATTTCTACCTGGGTTACACACACACCTGTGCAATAATCTTACTGTCTAATCAGCATCTTGATGAGGCACACCTGTGAGATTGGATGGATTACCTCAGCAAAGGAGAAGTTCTTCTCACCATCACAGATTTAGAGAGATTTGTGAACAATATTTGAGATAAATTGTTATTTTGTTTGTTAAAAAATGTTCATTTCATGACAAATGGGAGCAAAAAAGTGTTTCGTTTGTATTTTGGTTGCTAACACCATGAGTAAAATACTTTTATGAAGCAGTTTCTGCATGGAAATTCTAAGAGGCGTGTACAAACCATTTGAGTTCATAAAATCTA
>NC_050532.1:15563647-15563863 GCF_002922805.2 Oryzias melastigma
GTGTCCTACAATTGTTAAAAAAAAGAATAAATATATGAATAAATAAAAAAAATAAATAAAAAAAAAACTTTCCTAGTTTTATATTTGAATAAGTAGTATTTATTCAAATATTTTGTCCGTTTTTAAAAATTAGGTGCTCAGAATGATTTTTTAATGGATTTGTTTGTTTAAGAAAAGGCTCTTCTAGTTTCTCTAGTTTTGAAGTTTGTTGGGAAA
>NC_050532.1:15563919-15594365 GCF_002922805.2 Oryzias melastigma
CCCCCTCCCCCGCTGAGAAAAGATGGACAAGCAAAGAAAGAAGTGCTCATTAAATAAACATAAGTAGTTGTGAAAATTTGTCTGAAGAACTTGTTACATAAACAGCAGGCCTTCAGGTGCTTTTTTCAATATGGCTTCTCTTATAAAATGTCTTCTCTAAGCTCAGTAGAAGAGGGTGTTCTGTGTTAATTACCTACTTTCTGCCGCTCTGTTATTCACTGAGTGCTTTGTTCGAATCACTTGTTTCGCTCTTAACCACCTGTCATAACAAAGAAGATGAAAAAGATGGAGAGAAGGGCAGCTCAGAATGAATAAGAATGGGGCACTTGTTCTTCCTGCATATTTTTTGGCCTTTTTTGAAGAGAATTTCAGGAGTCACCCCCAGCTGTCACCTCGATCTTACTTACAAGCTGGGAAGATTATGGGAAAAATCTGCAATTGGCCCCTGATCCACTATATTTTTCCTTTTCCGACTCCATGCAACAGCGTGCAGAGACGGTTTGCTGCATGGGAAGCGAAAATGACCATGCTCTTTATTTAAAATGAACTCTTACATATATTTTAAAATGCTGGATATGCATGTGGCTTTCAAGAAACGAGCTGCCTTTATCCAGTTAAATAATAGCGGAGAAGAGGGATGATGAGTGGAAGGGGTGACAAAAAAAGGGGTCGGAATTAAGCAAGAGAGGGAAATAATGGCCCAGGATGGAGCTCTCTCACACACATAAAAAGCACAGCAGCAATTTGCCTGCACTGAGAGCATGGATGTGAAGAGGGTAAAAGACCTAGTTGAAGAAGAAAGGTGGAAAACGGTGCATCTGCTCGTACCTCTGTCATTACCTCTTTTCTTCTGACACTGTCAGCCCTATTACTTAATTTCCTTTGTTACTACGACTGCAGTCCGAGCTGAAAGCAAAAGGTAAACTGTTTCAGAGAAAAGATGAGAAATTCTAACAACATCGACTTCAAAGCATGATTTTTGGTTGTTGTTGTTTTTTTTTTCTCAGTAGAGCTTACTTTACAACATAAAGTACATCATAAAGACAGCCTGATCATAGAGTTCAGCTACTTTTCTGGAAAAAACTCCTCATACAAGACATATATTCGCACAAAGTCACAAACAGATCTGCGCTGACAGCACTTCTTAGCAATCTCACAAATGTAGCAGAGATTTGTGAGCTCATTTGTGGGCACATTAAAGCTCCTCTCACTCCAAGTTGAAAAATAAAATATATCTCAGTCTTTTGGCCATTTTTTATGTGGAAAATGCAAAACTCATTTCAGCAGTTGACAGCTGGTTATAGATACTGGAGATGCATTTACTTTTGGAGAGGACCTCGTGCGTGGAAGCAAGGTACATCAGCAAATTGAAGGAGCAAGCACATTTGGCAGAAGAAGTGTAAGGTAAAGGGTTGGAGAAAAAAATGTATATAGGAAAGGAAAGGAGAAGACCCAGCTTAAACCCATGATCTATAAGGTCAACATAAACCCTCCCACAAAGAAAAAAAAAACAGTTTTTTTTAGCATAACGGTGCTTTGAAATTCTATTACCGGTAATCACAGTGATTGCTTAAATATTTTTTTTTCCAACAGAACCTGAACTTTTGTCCAAAATATTGGTTTAAATTTACAATCAAATGTCTATTTCCTAATTCCCCTCTGGCACAATGATAATGAAAATGCAAAAAAGTGGGAAAAAGGTGTATTTACAATTTTTAGGGATGTGTAGAAGCAGATTTTTTTATATTTTTAAAATGAACTGAAGTTAGCTTTAAATTGTTATTTTAAAAAATGGGAACAAATGCAACATTTTTTGAGTTGAAGTTTTTTCTGATACTATAGAGAATTTTTCAGTAGGTACTATATATTTTTATTATTATTGCATAACTTTAAGTAAAAACAAGTAAAAAAATATATACACTGTCAGGAAAAAAATAGTTAGATGAAAGTAGTTTAATATGTTGGGATATTAACCAACTAAACCCTTCAAAAGTATAATTATAAAAGCTAATTTAGTCACAGGTGGCCAACAGGTGGAGACCAAGGAGCCTGTTTGATGTGATGCTCATAGTAACACAACCTGAAACTAGCATATGTGATCTACTTACAATTGGAAGAAACTTGATCCAAAATGTCGGAATGTACAAATATTAAATTTTTTTAAGCGGTTTTGTGAATTCAAAGGGACACCATCCATATGTCACTACCAAATCGGAGTCCCTGACTTAGACAAATGTGCATTCACTGGCCACACATTTTACAGCTGAATTAATCCAAAGTAGAGTTTGTTAGCAACAAACAACGAAAAACTAGAAATGGCAAAATGTCAAATCAGACAAACTAGAAGCAAAGCACAAACATTTGAAACTAGCAGTATGATGCGCATGACCTGAACAAAGCAATAGAGAGAACATAGTAGCTAACACAGTAACAATAAAGGCTGTGAAAGGTCCCCCATAAAAACAAAATACACTAAGCACTGACAGCTGTGTTGTTCCACAAAGAACCACAGGTGAGTGGGAGGAACTTTCGACAGGAGCCTCAGCACGTCTGCATAAGAAACAGACAGAAAAAAACAAACCAAAAAAATCAACCGACAGAGCATGTCAGATTCATGCAGATCAGCCCAAAGAATGATCAGCAGAGACAACCTAAGGAAAGAAAAAGCTTACCAACCAATTACACAAAGATAAATGCAAAAAACAACATCAAAAAACAAGTGAAGCGCATGCTAGTTAGATGTTGTATACAGTTATACTAAGAGGATTTCATATAGTAACACATGTCATTTGGACATGGTAACAACACATAAGAATTTCCAATTAGCTCTAATAAAAATACATACACAGAAAAAAAAGTTAAAAAGTACCAAAAAACTGCAGTTTTGCCCCCACAGTCAATGTCACCTGGTTTGGTTTCAGCCTCACGTCTCTCTCATACTTCAGTGCTGTTCGCTGTTTTGCAAGCAGCAGCTTTCAACCAGCATAATCACTCCTCATTAGCCTTTAGCTCTTTTCAGTTATTCATTGTGAAGAGTCATCCAAACGTTGCAGAGTAACAACCAATCCCAAAGCACAGAGTCAGTAATGAACAGTGGGAAACTACTATGTGTCGTTTTATCAATCTTCTTTTTTGATAATCCCTCTAAGTAAAATGTTCACATATATTTAGACTGACACAAACTTGCAGTCATGAAGTCTTATTCTTTTTAACCCAGACACCTAATGTGTGCATATTTTGTTCTGCCTACTTTCTTTATTACTTAAAAAACACATTAAAACAAACACATTAAACAACTATTTGGGTGTAACAAGTTCATCTTTGTGTTTGGTTTCCTTTATGAAAGAAAGACAAATTACAGGGCTTCTGGGCTATTTTCCTGAGTGATGATCCGAGTTGCTACCAGGTGGACCTGAGGTCACGATGGAGCTGAGTGCTATTTGAAAGTCAAAACAATTATTTATGGTTATTATGTCTTGATTAGGGGCTGCGTAGCAGCATAGTGGTCGGTGCCTTTACCTCACAAGGAGAAGGAGCTGGTTATGATCCTGACTTTTACCCAACAGTAGCTTGAACAGGCTCCAGCAGCCCCATGACCCAAAAGAAAGAAGATGGATGGATGAATAATAAGTATTCCCACATTGCTTGTCTAAACTGCCCATTACTGTCTGATGGAAATACAATATGTACTGTGATTACTCTATTTATCTGGATTAAAGCCGGAGTTACACTGGTCCGTCTGCGGTACATCTCCGTTACGATGTGTTGACACAAAAAAATTGAAAAATGATTGATCAATTGGAATTTTTACTTTGCCTCCATCATATCTCTGTCTGACGTCCGTCCCTCTGCAACGCAATGCAAGTTTTGCACAGCAGTTCCATTTCCAGTTTGTCGATGCGTCAGTTTTGTGACAAAATCCTGTCAAAACAGGAAACAGGTCTGGGTTTCAAAATAAAAACTTTTGTTGTACTTTCAAAGTAAAAATGTCTAAACTTTTACAACATGTTTAAGGAGATGTTCCCTCGTTCCATTTTGTATAACACTGGTGTCGATTTTTGCAATGGAAAACAAAAGTTGAATTTTGGAAGAACAAAAACATGACATCATTTATGACATATTTTTACAAGTACTCAGTGAGAAAAGATTACAGAAATGGGGCCTGACTGTCAAAGTTTGAGATGTTGAAAAGACAAAATTTTCAAATTGCTAACAGGAAAAAGAAGGACGACCCATTGACAAAGCAGCCATGAGAATAGACACTATGAACAAAAAGAGCGGGACAAACTACTCGACTCGGGGTGGCAGGACAAACCACCACTCCAGAAGCTGTAAACAAGAACGCCGCAGACCCCTGAACAAAAGATCAAATTAATACAACAATCACACTTGGACAATGTCTCCTGTTCTTGTTTCTTAAACCAAACTCCTTACTTGAGGTGTTTTAAACTGTCTGCAGGAAAGTGAATGATGAGAATCAGACCTGGATTAAGGGAAAGGGAAAAGAAGATGCATTTGCAGGATGAATAAAAAACGTGTTATTGGGCTCTTATGTTTATTCTGCAATGATAAATATCAGCTGATCTCAATAGCGTTTTAATTTTAAGCCTTTAAAACTACAGAATATAAGAATTTGATTGATTTATTTTTAAGCTGCACTTGTCCTTGTTGCAAACTTATGTTGGGAAAATGGCAGTGATGGAGCAGTGGTGATTCAGATGAAACATCTTTGGTTGTGGTATTGCTATATTGTCTTCCGGGACTTTGAGTTTGTATCTTCCTTTAGAGAGCCTGGACCTTTGGTTTTTGTAGCTTTTCTACACAAACCTAAAATATTACAGACCTGACAGTTTTGAGTAGATTTATAAGGCTTGTCCACACTCTGTTAACTTTTGCTGATACATGTTGTACTGTTTTTACTTGGAGTAAATATTGTCACTTAAAAAAAATAAATAAATGTGTGCGTTTTTGGAGCTTGGAGATCCTGAAGTCAGTTTCAGGAAGATTATGTCTCTATTTCTGGTGTATGTGACTCCAGCACACTGAGTCACTGCACTCGACATGCTTTTTGTGGAGGGTTACGTTCTTCACAATCTGTGCACTGCCATTTAAAAAAAAAAAAAAAAATCTTATCTCCCACTCAAATGTCATTGGTTTTGGGCCTAGAAGTGCTGTGTATGGTGGGTCAAAGATATACTTTATTCACCTCCTGCTTTTGACTGGGTCACAATCTCTGCTGATGCTAAACTCCAATTAAATGAGCCTCCCGGCTGGGAAGAGGCGCAGCTGCAGGGGATCGACAGTATGCATGGAGAACTAACTATAAGGATGTGTCTGACAAAAGCAAAAAGCAGTGAGAAAGAAAAAGTGGCAAAACAGCAAATGCATCAAACTAGAAAACAAGCTAAGGGGGATGACAATGTGCTAGCGTGGGCTCTTGCAGCTCCCACAGGGTGCAGGCACTGCATGCTGACATGCTCTGAAATGTTAGTGGTGGCCCACTTTGATGCACACTGAGTCATAGTGAACAATTTAGCTTAGAGAAAATGCATACGATGTAATTCATAAAGAGACAGCCTATAGATCAGTAAAAGTCAAATAGACCACAGGGTATCTTTGTTAGTTAGTTAGTCCTTTATTTTTAACAATACATGATAAAAAACAAGAAAATAACAAAGGAACACTCTATATAAATTCTAAATAACAATAAAACACCTCAATATGTAGTTTGAAATGGAGTTGGAAGAAGTGAAAAAGTTTTTTAATCCTACCCCCTAACAATACATCTAGGATCCAATCACTCAAATTGGTAACTTTTTTTGGGGGGGGGAATTTGCGTTTTTCAGGCGTTCACAGATTTTTTTCAGTCACTTGACTCTTCCAGTCTTAAACAAATCAAGACACTTGTATGACATTTTTGTACCTGAAGGAGGTGCTGAAGTGTATCTCCACACAGTGGAGCCCCCATCCTCGTTCTCCCTCCTCTCTCCATGGCCCTGCATGAAGAAATGGCATCAGCTGACTCAAAAAAGGCCAAAAACAATCCTGATGGGCTGAGGAAGATAAGGATAGTTATTATCCTAGAGCAAGTGTTTATTATACAGTATGATGAAGGCGGAAGCTCGTTGGTTAAAGGCACAGAGAGACACTCCTTATTGGCGTCATGAAGTATGCTGATGCTGCGGCTTCTGTACAGTCTGTTGCTCTGTATTTATAAAATAAAATAAAATAAAAAATCTGTTGAGCAATACTCCAATGTTCTTTCATAAATGTTTTACAAAGCATGATCAAAAGTGTGGATTGATGGTTGGGCACAGATGCTTCTGGTCACTTACCACCACGAAGAAGGGGAGTATTATTGCATATCTTATTTACAATGCTCAAAATACACAGATAATGTTGAGAGATCAGGTTTATTTAACTTTAGGAGCTCTATAGAACCATCTGTAATCACGTCTCCATGTCTGGGTTAAGGAAATCATTTAATCTTTTTTTTTGTTTTTTTTTAATGGTGATCTTCATCATCTGTTACAGGGACTTCAGCAGTATACTTTAGTGTTTCTGTAACTCAGTTTGATGACTTCGTCCGAGAATGAAAAAAATAAAAACAAGACTAATAATCTTTCCTTCAGGAGTAAAACAATCAGATTCTCCTCCCTGTTTGTTTTTGGAGATCACTTCTTCATCTGCCTTGCTGTCAGTAGCTAATACTGATACAAACACCTATACTGCCCTCTAGTGGTTGTTAGCCGGAAACAACCGCTAAAGAGCAACTTGTTAGCAGGAAAATAACAAATATATATATACTTTTTTAAATCACTTATAAGTCACACCCCTAGCTAAACTATGCAAAAAATACCACAATTTTAAAAAATGATATTTACAAACATTTTTAAAGCTATTTATTTAGGTGTAAAACCCTTAAAAAGGCCTTAATAATATGTGTTTTCTGCTGAGAGATCTACATCAGCAGGAGTTTCAATATCAAAGAGTTAAAATATCAAAGGAGTAATGGTCAGTGAAAGACGACGGATTGAACCCAACCTCAAAGGTCTTGATTAGTCATTTTTATATCAAAGAAAAACAAAAAAATATAGTACACTATTTTAACACATCATAGCTGTAAATGTAAAAGTTTGCCCTGTCCAGGAAAAACAAAAAAAAAAAGTTGCTGGAGGTTTTAATTGAATTAAGGCAAACAAAGCCAGATTGGCTTGGTGGCATTTGTTATTTAGAGAGTCTTAATCCGCGGCAATGCTGTCCAAATAAAGGAGAGGGCAGAAGGAGCCTCTGCCTTGAAGCTAATGAGATATTGGCCAAATCCTCTTAGATAAACTGTTTTGTGAGGGCTCAGTGAGCAATTGCTTTACTGAAACTAATATGAATACAGCACAGTGATTTTGTGAGTGGCTGAGTGAAAGTGACACAAATTGAAAGAGCTGTTTAACAAGCAAAAGTTTGAACCAACAGAAAGTGTCTCATTGGGATTTGGAAGCCAGTCTATCAGGTGTCATTCAATGAAACGGCTGCATTGATGCGTGTTTTACCCTCATTTCTAGGACCAAAAATACTGATGAACCTGAACAGTGTATTTTACATGCTCTAAAGGGGGAAAGCTAAATCATTTAGGAGTTAAAGAGGGAAAAAAACCTAAAGCTTGTATTAAAGAACAGCTACTTTAATGCAAGTGGCAACATTTATTCTAATTTCTGTCTTTACACCAACTAGCTCATTTTGATTTAAAGGGTTTAAGCAATTTACTTGTTTTGTTTTGGTACATAGGGATGGTCTGTTGGTGACTCCACATATGAAAACTCCTGTAAAATGGATGTTTTTGTTTTAAACCAGCTTTCTCCTCCATGTTTTCACAAATATATCATTACATATAAGCTATGTAATAATTAACTTCATTAAGACGCTAGATTTAGACATTTTTAATCAATTTGTAGCAGCAGGTCAGAAACCGCATTAGCTGCTTGTCCACAAGATACATTGCAATACGATTCCTATTATCTGCCATTGATTTCTATTGGACTGAATGGTATTGTAGCAGAAGAACAGATGCCTCACAACAAAGTGGGAGTATGATGGAGTGGGGTAACTAATTCTCAGTGTGAGATGTAAATAGCTTAGAATAGAACAACACATTTCTTAGCCAAATAACTTCTGTTTCTACAAACGAGTCGGCAGAAAAATGAGGTTTCCAAATTGTTCAGATATTTTACAAAAAGATTTACTATACAGTATCACTAAGGACCATGTTGTTAGTGTGGTTGCTTGTTGCAATCATTATCCACGAATAAAAAATAAAAAAGTATAACATTTAAAACAGGAGTGCTTTCTTAATTCTAAATAAAACTTAATTGTTTCAAAATAAATGTTGCATGCACAATGTATTTCAAACTAAAACTCCAAGATGAAAATTAGCAGGAAGAAATAACTAAATTAAATAATTACACAGAAAAAAGAATATATGAATAGAAAATTAAATAAATATATTAACTTGCTTCAATTTTGCTTTTTTAGATGCATAATGAATGCCTGTAATTGTCAAACTTTCAGTTTCTTACAAATAAGACAAGCTGAACAAGACAGACCCTAAATGATTAACATAAACCACATAAACAATCATAATAATAATAAAAAAAAAGATGGAAGTTGAGTTTTCCCAACAGAGAACTGTGTGTTTAAAGAGAATAAACAAAAAGATCTCAGAAAACAATAAAATATTCTAAAATAGCAGGTTTTCATTGCAATTTTACAATCTGAATAACTGGCAAAATAAACAGTCTATGGTAGCCATTAATGAACCCCAGTTCTTGAAACAAACCAAGAACTTTAATCATATTCATGCAACTTTGCAAAAAACAAACAAATAATGCTTTAAACTTCAGGCTCTAACATTAAACTGATATTCTGTTTTGTCAGCCCCTTTTTACTAAAGCTTGTTAAGTAGCAATGCAAGAAAAAAAAAACATTAAGAAAATAAAGCATCATGTTGAGCCTTTTTTGGCATAAGCTTTCAAAGGACACCAAATTAGCTTGTTTATTAGGCTTGCTCTGAATTATCGCTAAAATGTCAAAAAAAAAAACAAAAAAAAAAACATTTATTATTTTTTAATTTAATGAGGGGACTATCATGACAAATTTTCACCTTTTCTTAAAACAAAAGTCTCAACTCACCTGAGGTTGTTCTGCTATCACAAGGGGGAAACACTTCAATACCAAGTCAGGATGAAGTTTATTTTCTTGAAAAAAACACTTCCTGGAAGTAAGAGAAAGATGAAAAAGTCAATTTCTAAGCAGAACCTTCAGAAATGTGTCACCTTATTTTACCTATGTGTGCCTAAAGATCAGGGAAGACTGAGATAACTATAATATTCAGAGGCAGCCCCACCCCATTTGCTTGTTCTGACAGAGAAACTGTAAGGCTTGGGTGCTCACTGAATGTAATGCGAATAAATAACTGAGAGAGGACGAGAAAAGAGGAGGCAAGAGCATTAATTTCCCACATTCATTCATATTCACATGGTGGGGCCATCGCTCTCAGTTGTTTGATCTTAAACAGATTTCTTGGCACTCACTGCCACCAGTGCATTTTCTCTGCCATGTATCAAAGCTGTCATATATATGAATAAAGCCCCAAACCCGACGTCATATCCTGCCGGAGATAAAGTGATATGTGGAGGTTGGGGTGGGAGTGAGTCACGGAGGATCCACTGCACATTGCAGGGATCATGGCAGAAGACGACACCATACATCAGTGGGGACATAGGCTGTCAGAGCGTGAATGGGTTTTGTCATGAATGAATAACTACCACAAATGTGCGTTGAGGGGAAGACGAGGGCTTTACGTGCCTAAGCCTTTTCATCTCCTATGATCCACACTTCAGACTTTAAAAAATGATGGGTGGGAGTGGGCGGATGGTGGCGAATGGTGGTGGTTGTTAGGAGGGGCGGGGTGTTGCTTTGGGCTTGTAGAAATAAACGGATCCCTCGGCGAGGAAAGGATGAGGAAAGAGCCGTCTGCCCATAAGAAGAGAATAAAAAAAAAAAGTAGCAGACGGTGCGGTAACCTAAACGGAACAATGTCCTGTCTGTGTTCTGCACTGATGTAAACTGTCTCCTCGGGCGTGTACCATCTGAACATCTCAGCGCTGTTGTCTACAAGTGTAGCTCTAATTTCCCACTTTCAGAAACCTTTGTCACAAGGAATAAGCAATGAGGAAAAGACTAGATGTTCCCCGCAGTTACCCTAGTGTCCCTGTATGCCACCGTTTTAGCTCTTGAGTTATTTTCTCTACAGACTTTCAACTATAAGAGCAAAAGTGTCCAACTAGGCATCTGAAGCATGCAAGAACAAAAACTATCATGTAACTTTAATTAATACTGTGTTTTTTTTCTGGTGAGTGATAACTAAAATACTGGAAAATGAGGGGACTAAAACAAAAGGATTAAAAAAAACAGCCCATACTCCCATATTGTGCGGAGGTGGATAAGACAGTGAAGGTGAAGGAGCTAAGCTTAAGTGGGAGAAGTGGGTGTTGGGGGTGGGGTGAGTCTTGCCCATTACACAATGTTTGCTCATGATGGGTCCAATCCCAGAATGCCACCTGCTGATTTGCAGTCTGCCTTGGCACCGCCTCTCGGGCTAGCTGGCATTTCTCGTTTTGGTGCCTTAATTTGAAGCTGAGCAACAATGGATGAGCTCAGACACGATCCACTGTCAAACAGCTCCTTCCAACTCGCACTTCTGACACCTTTTTTTCCCTTTTATTACGACCTTGATTAGCCTTCTTTTTTATATAAAGTCTATCACCATAAAAACACAGACTTCCCTTGTGCGCCTCATCATGTGTCATTCACGGTTACATTACTGGTTCTACCATAGCGGCATTCTCTGTCACTTTACTTCATGACGGTCTTCCTCATCTAAACTAATGCACATTTAGATCCCTGTACTGTCCACTTTAACCTTGAGCATGCAAGGTGATGAGTGATTTATGGATTTATGGGGACAGTGAACAATGAAAAACACTTATTAGATGTCATGTTCTTCATAGTTCATGATCAAGGTCAGTGGAGGGGCCTTTAAGCGTGTGCTGCAGAACCACAGTGAGAGTATGTGTGTTCCTGTCGACTCCCCAAAGGCCCAGTGGCTTCCCCTGACTAAATGTGTAATCGATCATGAAAAATGCTGAATAGTTCAGTCTCGACAAGAGACAGGGAGTCAGCAGTGTGTAAGGGACATTGACTAAGTTAATGGTGGTTTATATGATGGTCTTTGCATCGACCGCTTTATGGTCACTGGAACAAATTCATTCAGTAAAAAGTGTTTTTGCATGATAAAAATAAAATTGATTCTTTGGTTTAAAAAAATACATCATTGTATTTGAAAATACTGTTAGTGTAAAACTACATAACAAGGTAATTGAGATATAGATGTTTTAAAACACCATATACACATTTTGCCAGATAAAAAAAAACATTTTCTTAGACACTCATAAAGTCATAAAATGACATTATAGAACAAGAACAAAAAAGCCATTTAAAAGAAAAATTAAAGTAAAGATAGGAAAAGCCAAAGCAGTCCATATGATCATTTTTTCATTCTCACAGCATTTATTGTGACGTGATGCTTGTCATAATCTGTCCAGATTCTGCCCTGCATGGTGTATGCAGTCTCTACAGGGAAACATGTTAACATTCCCCCACAATCATTACTCAAAGAAGCTAATTGCATGTTATTGCCTGACCAGCTGAGTACTAATAACTTTAACACTAAGCTTCTTAGGCAACAAATCAACGCTAGTGGGGGACAGATTAGTCGCAGACCTTTGTAACCAGTGGTTAGCACAGTTTGCATGCTGCACAATGAACTAGAACAATTTATGTTTGGTTCCTCGCTCAGCTTTTTGATTCTCTGGCTTTGTTTCTGCTGTACCAACAGATTACTGCAAACAGAAATACAGCAAGATGGAAAACATTTTCCTGGAGGGGGACCAACAGTAAATCTTCCCTCAAATTGTTTTCTTTTTTTTTAATTTAGCCTCTGGTCACACACGACTCTAGAGAACTAAATGGACGTGTGTGTTTCTGGAAATGCCCATCATTGTTCTTCATGCAGTCTGACACAAACCCTCTCACAATCACAAACTGGTTTTTGTGTTGTGCTCTTAATTTACTATGTGGTTGTGGAGTCATCTTATTACTCAACGTGGAACATCTTAGCAGGTACCATTCTGTGTGGGGGTAAAAAGAGAATTTCAAGAATAATAATTTAAACAAATTCAATCTGATGGGATCTGGTTTGTTGTATGGGGGTACGACAGGGCTAGACTTTGACAAATGGACTTGAGAAGAGTCTAAAGGAATGGAGATTTAACCCCTCTTCGTAATGGTAATGGTAAAAAGGCAAAAGGCCAATGCTCTAACCAAAGTTTGCCCACAAATTTCAGACTTGTCTTGATGAATAAAGGGAAAAGTTCCGGTGATATTTCATCTTTGTCCCCTGTTGGTCACATATGACTGTCCTTGTCATACTTGAATGTCCCAGCAAGCTGTTTCTTAGACAATTTAAAATTCCAAGCAATGACACTTCAAAAGAGAACGGTCTGACAGTCCTATCAGGTATGTCCTTCTGTATATTTCCTGAAAGGAGATGCAAGCAAATATGTTTTTGAAACCATGTGTCACTCAACAGAATATTAAGCAAAACCAGACAAGAAGAGTGTTATCTGAATCTGTGCGACTCCAGCAAACATTATGACACTGACTGCAGGGTTTTGTGACAACCTGGATCATTACGGAAATTGTGAAAAACAAAAACCTCCAGGGACGTACTGCTTGTGCTGCTACTTTCAGTTATTACTTCTGTCATTTTGTTTGAAACGAAAAACTGAGCTTCAACGGGATAAAAAACTAACTCTACATTCATATAATTATGTTTGACGAAGGTAGTCTTTAGGAGATGTACGAATGGAGAAAGGATTTTTAGGTTTAAACCCAGCAAATTCTGTTACCAAAACCTGATAGTTCTTTTCCTTTTCATCACTTTTCTTGATATCCGTTATACAGTAAAACCAAAAAGTAATGCTTTTGTTCCTCGTCTATGATATCTGACCTAAAATCTACAAAGAAACTAGCCTCCCAAATAATTTCAATTACATCTTTGGAAACACATCTATGAAACACTTGGCATTTAGTACATATTATATTGAATTAACATTTTAATAAGTTCCTGTATTGTCTGCACTATAGAACAAATTTATATATATATTTCTTTAATTTTTTTTTAAATTTCACTGAAAAATCTGCTGAATGGTGAGCCTTGTAATCCGGAGCACCTTATATTTGTTTACCTCTCTGCATATCCTCTCAGGGGTCATCGGCACATTTGGTTTGCCAAAGTTCAATACCGGATGTCTTCCTGACATAAAACCAAAATTAATTTCATATCTAAAGAGTCACATTAAAGGTGGGAAAACATGTCGTCCAAATGAAAAATAAAACAATGTTTCCATAATATTCTCCATAGTTTGTTAACCGGAACAGGGAAGCCCAGAGCCAGGCCTCTTCGTGGCTAGAAGCATGAAGGCCAAAAAACCTAAGAAACCTGGTTTTCCAGGTGCCAGTCCTGCACGCAGCCAACTGAGCCAGGCTCCAATCCACAGCGCCTTAGATTAATTCTGGTTGTGCTGACTGACGTCGAGAGGTACACAAAGCTCTGTCAAAATATTTGTTTGAGTGTTCTGATGATTATTCCAACGGAGCTCATGTGTGGCAGTGTAGGACTACGGTAAACTGTCTGTTTTTAGGTGTTGCAAACAAAGCTGGGATTTACAGGTGTTGTGAATGCGCTAATGCAGCTAATGTTTCTTTTATGCATGTTACAAACAAGTTATAGAGTTACTGTGAGCTCATTCACTAAAGTCTGACAGACTGATGGACTTCAGTTGGACTCATTTGTCTCACTTATTGCACCTTATATGACACAATTTTCAAATGAAACCATTCATTGATCCAAGCACCCCATGCCTATCAATTTTAAAATAATGATAAAAAATTCTTTAAATTTTTAGTTTTCCATTTAGCTTCAATTCTTTGTTATCCCTGTTTAAAGAGAATACCATATTTTACATAATACTTATTTTGCATAAGTCTATTTTAAAAAGAAACTTACAGTAAATATTGGTAGTTATTTACAGTAGTTGTCTTATGCAATAAATCATATTTGAATAGAAAGAGTTCAGTATAATTTGATCTCTCGTGAAAGTTAACATACCCAGATAACTACTGATTATTCTTTAAGCTCTACATAATGCTTCAAAGAGAACAAAAACCTTTGTTTGATGGGTAGACTGTTCAGCCAAAGTCAAACGGGCATGCCTAAAAAAAAAAAAAAAGGATTGTTACGCGTCCTGCTTCACTGTTAGTGGATGAGGTCAAAAGCCCGTTTTGTCTACTAAGGAATCGCGGAATGAACTGGACTTCTCATCTACCTTTGTGATCACCCGTTCCCTCTCTGAAAGCGCCATTGTGTGCGGCCCCTGTTCATTATGATAGGTATTAATAGGATTTTTGCCGTTCTCCGTGCTTCCAGAGAGAGATAGACTTGGGGAATGCTAAAGAGGACACAGGGCTGGGATGAATGTCTTTTCACATGTCACCACAAGAGGTTCAATTGGCTAATAAGAAAGATAAAAATGGACTCCCTTTCAGCCTTTGCTCTGTAGAGAAGAAAAGAGAAAATATTGAAACAGAATAAAGTGCAGTAATGGGGATTTCTGTATGGAGGACATGATTCGGGCCTGCAGCCTCCTCTACAGCCACTGGGCTGGTGTGATGTTTTGTTTGTTGCTTAATTGTAGGGCTGAATTTGTTACAAAACAATATTGCAATGGGATTGCATAAGTCACTTAAGCACCAGTCTGCCATCACTCTATCTTTGACAAAACTTAATATTCAATCTGTAAGGATTTTTTTCTGATTGAGCCCAGATGTGAGAATGTCATCATGACAAAATGGAGAGGAAAACAAATCTAAAATATATGGAACAAACGCAGAAAATAGAAATTAGTCAGCCGAGAAAAAAAGGAAAATTAAAAATGCAGACAAAAAAGTCAGTCAGAGCTGGAAATTGACACATTTAAATTTAGGAATAAATTCGGGAAAACACCAGGAACTTATCAAAACATAGTAATTAGTGGCTATTTGAGTTATTTCTGTATCTAATATGGAGAGCCAGAGTTTAGAAACCTGAGCATATGGATGTAGAAGAATGGGACAAAAGTAAAAAAAAAAAAGTGTCTCATAAACGGAGAACCATCTCATTCAACTTTGTCCATTCCACAACAATTGTCAGTTACAGGTTCAGCATCAAGCTGAGAGTGTCTCCCATTTATCAAACGCGTGTATGGCAGAGTAATGAATTAAATTAAGTATCTCATTAGCGAGAACTAGATGATAGGTGGACTTAATTTAAGAGCATTTAGCTTCCCCAGTTTCAGCAGTGATTGAATATGATATTGGGAAAGGACGACATGTCAATGGGATGCAAACATTCCACCATGACTCTAGTTCACTTCTATTGTTTACTCATATTATCAACTGTTTAGATGTTTTAAATTTGTGAAATAAATTGTACGTTTTGACTTTATAATTAAAACAGTTGAGGGACATATGAGCTCATCTTGGTACATTAGGAGCTGAAATAATTAATTCCATATAAGCAGTGCAATAATCACGCATGGCTCGTGCACGACTCATGTACTGATATAAGTTCACTTCCTCCCACTTCCTTTCAAGCGATCTACTTGTGATTCAATGTGAGGTTACTTTTTTCATGTATTATTCCTGATTGCTTGAAATAAACCCTTTCATGAATTCATTCATTCATCCATTCAAGTGAGGAGAAGGTAAAAAAAAACGTTTGTTTTGAGGTAAGATTATGAGAAAAACAACGACTATTGCAATTATTTATTGCAATTTAGACAATTTCACATTTTTTGTAAAAATTTTCTATACAACAATATTCACCAAAACTTTAGTATTGAAGCTGCAATGATGTTGCACAACTTTTGAAGGCTGTTTTTTTTTTGCTCTCAAATGTGCAAATTTTGCCTTGCAACTCTAATCTCAGTGATTTTACCAAATGAAACAGAGCTGCATTTATGAGCATGCTTTTACCTAATACTAGAACTGTATTAATAAATGATTTCTTGTCAGTGAATTTAGAACAGGTAATGTTCTCATGCTTTAAATAAATGCTAATTAATTGTTAAAAAACAACAAAGTAGCACAGGGAAATCTTTTCAGTAAAAATAATTAAATGAATCTAGTGGAGTTTGTTATGAAACAAATTTAACATTCATTATCTTTCCTTATTTGCACAACATCTGCACATGAATGTCTTTCTGTGAAAGCCAATTCCTTGAAAAGAGACATTAGGTTATGACCCTGATTGGAAATTAAAAGCCTGGCAGTTCTGCTTAAGTGTAGAATTGCGTGTGCCACAGCTTTTAAATACTCAGTACAGCATAATGAAGAGAAAAAGAACGAAAAAAAGACCAGAAAAATATTGTCAGATATCCATGTGTTAAACATGTTCTTAATTTACATAGATTTGGGTGGTATTCTTAGATTTCCTATTGATTTAATGAAAAAGAGATAAAAAAAGTTAGTGTAATTAGCTTTTAATGCAAAATAATAATAATAATAATAATAAAAAATAAGTAAAAGTTATACCAGGAATAAAATGACTAAATAAGCCACATTTGAATTATAGTCAATTTTATGATGTTGTTCTTTATTTATCTGGAATAAATACATAAAATAAGACACATGTTGCTTATTTTGATTGTGTTCAAGTTAAAAAATAAATCGGGATACATTTTCCTAAAAATGATGTGTTATAGTGTGAGTTATAAGAGACGATTTTTACCAATTATCGCAGTATCGCGATATCATCGATATTGTGAGCATGAATTGCGTATCGCATCGTATGGTGAGGTACCCAATGATTTCCAGCCCTAACACTTATTGTGGTTAAGGAATGGAGAACAAGGTGAAAGAAAACCCTCTTTAATTGAGTTTCATTTAAGGGCGTCTTATTACTCAAATAAAGGATAAGTAATTGACTCAACTAGAAAACAAACACTATCGTATGTCTGCAAAACAGAATTACAAAAATTCAAATTTACTTCTTATGTAAAAAAAAAAAAACCACTAATGGTTTGTAAGCAACATGATAAATGGCAGCTGTTATGAGCAACAGTGCATTTTAATTAAGAAGCAGTATTTAGTGAGGAGGCGTCATCGTTAAAGTGAACTCCACTGGATTTATGCAGCTCTATTCAGAAACAGCACAATGCCTCCATGACAGTTTCCTGTAAAAGTGCTTCACAAATAAAAATGGAACATTTAATTTTTTTTACCACTTGAAATAAACGGATCTCTGTAGAAATATAGAGGGTTACAGCTCTTGGATTATTCTGTAGCAACTCTTAGCACTATTTTGCAAGAAATTTTGTAGGTCCGGATCTCTTTTATTGAATGTTTTAACCTGCTTTTGCAGGAGAATCACAGGACATGATTTAAATCTATTATGTGAACAGATTGAACTTGTTAATAATGCTTTTATTACCCTGTACCGCTTTCAAAATATTCTATAGTTTTTGCTCAAATAACTTTTAAATAATAATAGAGTAATTTTCTTTGTTGCAAAGTTACATTTGAAGATTGCCTATGATATTGATTGTCATTTTATTGTAAATTATTTGTACTTTTAATTCTAAGATTGTGATCCTTTTTCTCTTCAAATATTCCTATAAAATTAGCTGAGCTTTTCATAAAACAAACACAAAAAAACTCTGAAATGGACTTCCAATAAACTTTGAGGTAATTTGGGGAAATGTATTGCTTTGTGTCATTTTAATCACAAATTTGGAAAAGTATTTTTTTAAATAAAGCTGGAAAGCAAAAATTTAATTGATTTTAATCGCAACTATTTAGGATTTCTTCCACTTTTTTGTCCACAAGACAAACAATTATGTCCTTTTTATTCCTCAGTCTTCCTTCTGCTTGTATTGAATTCAGTTGAAGTAATCCTTCTTTGTTACTACAAATGGTAACCATTGATTCCTGATCCAGAAGTGCGGTTTGTTTTAGAACAACTCCAAAAAAAAAATTAGCATTAAATCTTCACATGAATCTTAATTCCAAAGGATCAAATGTAAAAGCAGAATTACATTTGCTTCTTCCCACTCCCTTTCAGGCAATCTACTGAACTCTTCCTTTAGTATTTTAAAGTTTTATTGTGTCATTAACTCTTTGCAAAAGAACAAATATGTTTACGTTTGAGTAATAATTGAACTTTTAACTAGTGTATTTGAACATTTGCAATTTGTATGACTAGTTTGATGTATATTTCTATAGTTTCAGATTTCTGTTTTTATTC
The DNA here is from genome assembly GCF_002922805.2 of Oryzias melastigma. Taxonomy (NCBI): domain Eukaryota; kingdom Metazoa; phylum Chordata; class Actinopteri; order Beloniformes; family Adrianichthyidae; genus Oryzias; species Oryzias melastigma. The sequence goes on from NC_050532.1 coordinate 15,582,377, forward strand.
TCATTTTGTATAATTTCTGCTTTGATTGCTTGAAATAAACCATTTCAAATTTTCATTTACAGAATATTATTAAAATACAATATAAAAATCTTAAATACACACCGGTGGTCATTAGAATTCTCAAATGGCCAGACTGAAACCGCTTACGAGGAATTTATTCCTTGAGCTAAAAACTGTGGCTGAATTATTCCATTTCCCTATTTGTAAATTGTATGTTGCAATTCGTCTATTTTTTATTTACATTCTCTTGCATTACTATTTAAAAGTCTTAGTGAAAAAATTGATTCAAAGCAATGCAGATATGTATGTCAGAAATACATGTTGCTTATACTTTCTGACAACATTTTTCTTACATTTTAGACCTGCAGCTCTCTGAAAAGCTGTGGGATCCACATTCATTTAACCCATCACCTTCTCAAACTGCTGAAAGGTCACTGAAGACTTAAGTTGCATAGAAAACAGACAAAGCATTACAAGTCCAGGGGGAAAACTGAGGAGAATACCAGATCACCAGTGAAGGTTAGGCCAGGGCCTTCCCAGGTTTTGCCCGACTATCCAAATCTCTGGAAGAAAGAGTTTTATGGAGATGCGAGGTTCTGTGCTTTCAAAGCCATCAAAGTTCTGCAGGAATGTGAGTTTTTTATGAATCTAAATTAAAATTGCATGTTCATTAGGTTAAAAAAGTAGAGTTTTTTCATGTTATTGGAATATTTGATGATAAGAATGACATTTATCAAATCTAAAAGGCATTTGATAAATGTAATTTTACTGAAACATATTGACAATGCCGACCACTAATGAAATATGAAATCACACACAATACTTTAACTTGAGAATGTTGCATTTTAATTAATGCTGTCAATCAACTGAAAAAAAAAAATCAGATTAATCACTTTTTTGGATTGTGATTTATTACAATTGGTTACAATGCTTAATAGGTAATAGCTATAAGACAATATGCGGCTTTTGAACAAAAACAGGCCAGAGAGAACATTTTCCTTCATTTTTATTGTCTGAAATCTTTAAATTCATCAAGTGTTAACCCAGAAATGTAACTTGTGTGTACAAAACACATCAACAATAAGATGAGCGGAACTCTAAAGACTTTAATGGCTGCAGTATTACACCCATAAGAAATGAATCTGCAGAGCTAAGAAAGAAAATAAAAGTTTCAGACACCTTTCAATATCACTGCATAGGCCTCTTAAAACAATGTTTTCTTTAATCCTCTGGACAAAAACATGCAGTAAGAGGTGAACTTTCTTTCTAAACTGATAATTTATTTAACCTATCCCGACGATCAGAGTATATTTAACTTTCTTTGCCGCTGCAGTTGAGGCTCAGCGCCCCGTTTTGTGTTATTGGCCTCTAATTGGAGGATTGCGAGTTTGTGTAAATGGGTTTGTGACTGTAAAGCGCCTTGGGCCTTCAAGGAAGGTAGAAACGTGCTTTAGAAGTATACACCATTTACTGTGGCAATGTGCCAGATCATGGATCAAATGGTCCTCTCTTTGTGAAAAAGCGATCTAAGCCGAAACCAATTGAATAATTATTTATTTTGTTAGTGACCAAGATATAAGTGTTAAAATATCTGACAAAGTGTTTTAACGCACAGTGTGGATGTTTTAACCACCAAGGAAAAGCAAAGGACTGTTTCTTCGCGAGGTATAATTAATTTGCATTAATAAATATTAACCCATTTTTTTTTATTATTATTATTATTAATCGTGTATGTTAAGGCAATTTCCACAACCCTGTCCAGATTTAAAGTAGTTACACACGTGAAGAATTGTGCATTTTCTTTTGACTGAGGTTTTGATGTTCCAGTCTTGGACTTCCTTCCAGCTAATGATTTTTAGCCGCCATTTTTTCCTCAAACAAGTCTCACTTTTTCAGTGTGCCACAATTCCCTGAATTTGAATGAAAATACTATTATTAGGTTAAAAATAGTGATTAAAAATAGATTTATTAGATTAATTAATTCCAGGTCGCAATTAATTAATCGCTAAAAAAATTAACTGCATGACAGCACAAGTTTAAATACCATAAATTTACATTTGAAGCCAGTTTTTTGTTTTTTACATTAATCCCTTTCAAAATGTTCAAACACGATACTGTATTACTCCTAAATCAAGTTAATTATATTTTAAATGTGAGAGCTATTGCTATTTCCATAAGTTAAGAGGCTTTTTGGAGACAGTATGTTCTAAAACAGCATAATTTAGAACTGACAGGCTGCTGTAACAGAGAGTACTTGACATCCTTCACTTTTCTGACTCAGAAGATACATATATATTTTTTTAATAGCACTGAAAAAGCATATGTAAAATGCGAAAATCCTCACATCACAGACACATCCGGTGCAGAAAAGTTGCCCCATTGGCACAAAGCAATTACAAAAGTAACACACAGACAGACACAGTCCGCAGGCGGCCAAAGAGAGACAAATTACCTGCATGTCAAATAAAATCTAACTTGACATCATTTAATTAATTTCTCGGTGTATTGGCATTTCTTATAACGATTATTTTTCCCTAATTCAACTGTCTCTTTCCACCTCACTATCTTGTCCCAAGGAAAACATCCTTTTTGAAAAATGATTAGTGCTTTTTTTCCACCACCTATCATTTCCTTCAGGCCCTCTCCTCCAATTATTTTCTTCTTTTTTTATTTTTTTTTATTTTACTTCGGCAGTTCAGTTTTATGAGATAAGTGCTTCCATGAGGTTCATAGTTTGTATTCTTGAGTGCGTTATGTGTAATCCCAAACAGAACACAGCACAGCTTCCAATAGGAGACCCTCATGCGTATTTTGGCATAATTTTTATTGTAAACGTCACTCAGATTAAATACATGAACTCAACATTGTTTAAAAAAGCTAAAAACTGAAACAGAATTACTCTAAAACACGAACGCAAGATCCCAGCCCTGCCTCTAACAAACTGTCATTCAAGCGATTGTACAAGTAGAACAAAAGGAACCACGTTCTTGGGCTGGGCCATTGATTCTAGATCCATTTGGGACATAGAATAATGGAGTCTTGCTAATCAGCACTCTAATCTCTCTTCTGCTTGCACTGCGAATGGTGATGCATAATGAGAGACGTGATTCCCTTAGTCTCAAAACAAAAACCTCGGCCTCACTGAAAAACAGTGAATTTAGAGCGTTAACAATAATAAAAAAAAATCTGTTCATGCTACGTTTTTCACTTTCTACATTTGTGAAGTGCAGCAGGTCTTTATTTGTTTGATGATTTTTACTTTATTTTTTGTAAACAATTCTTTGTTTTCATTTAGTAAAATCATTGCATTTGTCTGCTGTACCAAACGTGCTTTGTAAACTGATTATGTAGTGTAAAGATCCCAAAGGTCAATGTTTCATTTTGATGGTGCAGATCATTGACCACAATCATGAATGGATGCTGAAAGTTCACGCACTGATTGGAGTCGATGCTCTTTTCTGCTGATTTTCCAAAATATATCTTTGGAACCTCAAACTCTGAGATACTTTTTGTTGTTGCTTAGAGGCAGTGAAACCATAAATCATGGCAAAAATGTACTGATTTATAGACATTGCTTGGGAACACAATGTCACAAAACAATGTTGGCGTGAAACAAGTGTGTGTCACAATTGCATTCTAGTACAGCCAAGAAGGCTGCAGACCAGGGTCATGTTTTGTTCAAGTCAAGGGTTTGTGTAATCACTGACAGGACTCATCTGATCCAGGTATGTAGGATGGAAGATCTAAAATGGGAAAAAAAAGAACTATTTCATCCTACTGGACTGGTACTAGATGCTTTTGGCTTGGACAAAAGTAGTGCACCTTTGACATCCTAATTCAAGTAAATTTACTATTTTGGAATGGAAAACAAAGGTATCTTATTTTCTTTATAGTGGAGGGATATCCAGAAATTCGTCTTATTTTAATTTTTTATTCTATTTTCCTTTGGTTTGACCTGACTTTGTGTCATTAAGAGCATCATTACTTTTTGTTCCTGCTGTTTTTATTTTTATAATCACAATGTGATTAATTAAAATGTGTATTATTCAATAAAAATAGTGAAAAAACAAAAAGCTTACAATTGCATGAAGACAACATTTAGTCTTCCTTAAAAAAGCCCTGCTAAGTAACTCTACTTAAAGAAATTTCTGTACATAAAAAAAAGATCATATTTTAGAAATCTGTCTCCAAACAACTCATATATGTTAATATGTTATAATGTTTTTTCTATTCGGTGTGGGCATGTGCTTCTAATAAAATGTGTTCCACCTCTGTCCGTTGTTTCACGGCTTCTTCTTTCTTTTCTCCCTTTTGTTCTTAGTTAATCCCCTTCTCTGCACACAAAGTCACGACCAGACACTCTCCCGTCCACTCAACATCACCCGGGAACGACACTATCCGAAATGTCTCTGGCAGATTAAAGTGTTAGATTGCAGCGCCATAAACAAGTACCTGATCAAAGCTCTATGTCACGGATTACCTCCTTCAGAAAGAATGTGGCGTGGAGCTGACACAGGTAAAGCTTCAGAATGTCAAGGAATCGTGGTGCTTTATTGGTTTTCAGAACATCATCGTAAAAAGGTGTGATGTCTACTATGGGAGAGGAAGCATCCGCAGTCGTGGTGAAACATGGAAGGATTCTAAATAAGCTTAGAACATGTTGATGTCCAATGTTACAAGAAGATTCATGAAATAATGCATTTACATGTATATATTTGTATGTATATATTTATTTTCTACTGTGTAAATTTGAAAGTTGTTTGTTTTGAAAACTAAAGTTCTTCAACACGTCTGCTTGGGTTTTCATAAATATAAGTGCATGTGCTATATGGATTGTGCTTAAAATCACTTTAAAAATCCTAATACAATTGTCTCTTATTTATAATTGTCTCGCAGTTTCAATTTTTTTTTTAGTGCAGTTTGTTTCCGTTTTTACTTTTTTTTTATTGCGCAATTTAGCTAACCACATTTACTGACATCTTTGATCGCAACCAGATCTGTGTTTTCATTCTTCAACAAGTTTTCACGTTTCAACAAGATAGAAACGTGTGAAAATGTTCACGTCTGTCTGAGAAAAGAGCATTTAAACCTCTAATCATCCTTCACAGATTTCACCCGGACCGCAACCCTAGCGATAAACGTGGGGACACTATTTCTTTATTTCTTTAAAAAGTAATTCTGTTTTTTTTTTTTTTTAATTAAAATGGTCTTTTTTGGTTTTCTAGCATGTTCTTGTTGCATAATTGATGAGTAGCGGGCATAAACGGGATCTACGTCCTTCAATTGAACTTTATTTTAAACATGCATTTATCATCTTTTCTTTTTTTACATAATGGATACCCACAGGTCTGATTACTTCATGCTTTGTCCTTGCAATGTGACCATGTGAGTGCGTGTGGACCCATACACCAATGTACTACTGCAATATTAAAGTTCTAGCAACAACTTTAGAGTCTATATTTGTGTGCTTCTCAAGACTCCAAATTCTACAAGAAGTAGGCTGGACTTTTTTTTTTCTTTTGGGGGTGTCTACATGTTGTTTTTGTATTCTGCTCTGTATGTGTCTGCATTACCGGAGAGACTGTGCCCTGCAGAGACAGGCAGCCTGTGAAGAGAATCCAATATGTTGTTTATAATGAAAGCTCTCACGGGGATCACAACACCGCTTAGCGGGCTTTGTAGGGTCCATTCAATCAAAGACTGCCAACATACTAGGATTTAGAGGTAGCTGCCCTCAGCGGTGGCTCTCTGAGAAAAAGAGATAACAACGGAAAAGCTGTGAAAACAACAAAACAAAATTGTTGCTGCACTTGTTTTTTTTACATAAAAAATTGACATCAATTAATAAAGTTGGCACAAGCTGTCAGGAAATGATCTGCAGCTGTGAAACATTCGTGCCACGAATCATGTGTGTCGAAGGGCCTCTGCTCAGCTGCTTTGATGCGACAGTCGGTCTACAGACTTCAGATTACAACACAAAGCTGTATAGTGGACAGTCACTCTGATGGTATTTTTACACATGGTTCGGAAACGTTTTCAAGCAACCAGTACCAATGAAAAATCAATACATACGCATGCACAGTGGGGCAAAAAAGTATTTAGTCTACCACAAATTGTACAGGTTCTCACAAAGATGAGAGAGGCCTGTAATTCTCCTCATAGATATACCTCAACTATGAGAGACAATGAGAGAAAAAAATCCAGAAATTCACATTGTCTAATTTTTAAAGATTTTATTTACAAATTATTTTGAAAAATAAATATTTGGTCACTTATAAACAAGCACGATTTCTGTCTCTCACAGACCTGTAACTTCTTCTGTAAGATGATCCTCTGTCCTTCTCTCGTTACCTTTATTAATGACACCTGTTTGAACTCGTTATCTATATAAAAGACACCTGTCCACGACTTCAGTCACACTCCAAACTCAGCTATGGCTGTCTAAGGACACCGGAACACGCAGTTGTTGACCTGCACCAGGCAGGAAAGACCGCAACAGGTAAGACGCTCGGTGTGAAAAAATCAACTGCGGAATCAATTCTTGCTTGCACACAAAGCTATGCAAGTTGCTACGACTATTTTTGGATTCTACGTACAAAATGTGCAGCCATTAAACACGCATTTAAAGTTAAACCAGTTGAACCAATCAGGAACCGTTTGACATTGATGTTTGAATATTGTTGAGAAACAACCACATAATGTTTTTTTTATGTCTTTCCTGAGATATTTAAAGTTTAAAACTTTCACACTGCCCTCTGCGATGAAGCAGCTACTATTAATGAAAAATCTATATAAATCCGTGTAAACACATGTTTTGGACCACTGCTTTCAAAACTCTCGCATTCACACGTCCCTAGGGAAGTTTTTTTTGACAATTTTTTGGCTCTATGTAAAAACACGTCAGTTGAATGTGTGTTAAAGTAAGTTAAACCAGGTCAAACTTTGACCTATTGAGGACTCGAGTTTGGTAGTGATGTTTGGATGGCATCTTTCTGAATTCATGGAAGTGTCAACCATTTGCTAATTGATCACGAAGGGGAATTTAAAAATAGTGGTTTGCGCCTGTCGTAACTAAATGGCATACAATCTTTCACAGATTGGAATAGAACTGTGACAGAAAAAGCCTGCATCAAGATTTGAGAAATTTGCATCGCTTTGACATTTCTTCCAATGTGAATACATGTGTTGGCATCGGGCATGGACAGTCCAATGTGAACACCGTATGCTAAAAGCGCATCACATGCCCAGTGTTACTCTTTAGAAGAAAGGATGACAGAGGAAGCTAAACTAGTTCTGATTCAAGTCTTAAACTCCGCCCCAAACAAGTTTACATCTGCAAAAATTGAAATGAATGCACACACAAACTGTAAAAGGCTGCAGTAAAGAAAAGGATGCCCCGCCAAATTGAGCGCTCACTTTTATTTGTGGAGGAGCTGCTCGACAATCGATTCACCTCAAGACATTTCAGATCATTTACATTCAACTGCGCAGACCATCACTCATAGCAGGTAAAAATCCATACACTTTTTCGGGGTAGTCGCGGTGCAATAGTGAGAGAAGAGGCAGTGACAGATTGTTTCGATCATATTCTATCTCCATATTAGGGCAGGTGATTTGACTTTGCATGGGAGGAGGGCTCCAAGATGCTAATCTTGTTATTGGATTTCTGATGATTATGCCATAAAATGTCATCAGCGGGGAAAGAGATGCATCTATCATGTAAGAGCTTGTCTTGTCTTGACTGATGACTTTTTATTAATGGTGCCGTTGTTTGAATTTGGACAAGTTTAAACGATGGTTTGTAAAAAGGGGAGAGTGAGAGAACAAGTTCTTGTTCTCTGGAAAATAAGCTAATAAACAAAAATTATTGTAAGAAGAAAGGACTGGCATGAAGATTCTCTGTAGCTTAAAGGCATAATCTACTGAATGATGAGAGGAGCCCAAGCAGAATGAAGACCGCATGCTGTGACTTCAGCCTGTACTTCATTCCCTTGTGTCTTTTTAAAGCTCTTGAGAAATGGCCGACATTTTAAGTAGACTTAAAGAGCGCCAAGAACTATATGGAGTTGACATTCTCTTTAAAATACATGCAGAGAACAATAACAGCAAAGAGTTGAATGTAGGCTAAGACTGACTTTTTCCCCACCTTATTGTGTCATTAATCAACAGCTAAAATGCAAACCTACAACATATCAATTAAATTTAAAAAAATGATCTGAAAGGCAACATCCACGTTTAATTTTTCTAATGCATTAGTGTTTCTTCTCCTAACAGAAAACATTCAAAAAGTTACATAGCTCTTTGTGTTGGAGTGAAAATCTTGTTGTGTGTGATTTTATTCTTTTTTTATAGTTGCAATTACAGATTCATACTAGAGTTTCTTGTGGGATGTCAGAGACAGGTCTATAAGAGTGTTATTGCGATGTGGTCTCTCTACGGTACACACAAAGACTCGTGATAACTGGAGTTGACCCTACCTAACGCAATGTTGTCCGAAAAACAGGAAATTTGATTGGATGGAGTAAGAATTGCCAATTAATTATCAATTAAAATTCATACAACTCGTTATGTACAGGGTTCTAAAGAAAACAAATGCATCTCATCTACTTAACTCTTTTTTATCTGTGCACTTTGTGTGTTTGCTATGATCCGTCACCCGCAGCACGCCCATAGATAAAAATGTGCATGCACATTTTTGTTTTACACGCCCATCAATCAGTCTACAATTTTTATATTTTTGTGCAGGTAATCACTGTGCCCCGTACAGATTTGCCAGTTTTTTTTGCCCGCAGACAGCCTTTATCCACCCGTAAGGGCAATTCTAACGTATAAACTTCATACGCGGTTACCAGACCTGACCATATGGATTTCTTTGGTATCAGTGAAAACTCTTAACCTGCATTTTTAATAAATAGAGGTGTAATTATTTTCAGAAAAAAATAGCCCACAACACAATACATAAACACACATTGTCCTTAAATATTGACAGATTTTTATTCATATTGAATTAAAAATATATTTTAGACAGATTAATGTAACAAAACAGATGGAATATATGTTCCATTGTTGTAGCTGGGCAAAATGTGTCAATTAAATAGTAAAAATTAACAAGTAAACCTGTAAATGTGACCAAAAAAGAAAAATGTTTTCATTCATATAAAAGAATTAATACAAACAGTTAATGATTTAATGACAGTAGATCCTTTCTTTTAAACTTCAGTTAACATCAACAAACAAACAACAATTCTCGAGATGCTTTTATATGCTGGGTCATAAAAAGTAACAGAATCGCCACCAAAATCATCAAATGCACTAGTAGTGACAGTGAATATTAAGATACCTCAACAGCATTTTGTGAATATGTTGTAACTATATATATATGTATATTTATATAAACTATAACATATATACATATAATCAAATTCTCACCAGTTAAACTTCTGAAAACAAAATGTCAGTTATAATCATTAGTAAACTACGAGGTGTTTCATAAAATGACACAAACATTCTGACGTTTCCTGGCTCACTTCCTGCTTTTAAAACACAAATTGTGCTTGGATTTTACTATATTTGAACCATGTATGACAAAGACTGTAAAATATGTGGAACATATATGTAAATATAAAAAAGCTGTAACAGAAATTCAGCCTTAGTTTTTACGCATTATCGGATTTATGATGGACTTTCGCAATGCAAGTACCTCAGCAGCAAGAAAGACCTGAAACGAAGGCCCAATCCGAATTCTTCCCGTCTCCCTTCCCCTCCATTTAGCCCTCCAAACGGAGAGTTATGAAAAAATAGTGTCTAATATTTCGGACGTTACTTTTGTCCGATGACGTCATCAATAACTGCCGGACGGCTAGCTTTAGGGCGGAGCTTCCAGCGCTTGAATATACATAACAACAGTGGTTTTAAGGTTATGCTACAACAAAAAGTCATTACTTACATTTAAATGTAAACCCTGTGTGCTTCAGAGCACACCCACATGAAGAAAAGCGCTTCTCAGCGTGACACAGTTTACCCTCGCAACAGTGGACTTCTGGCCCCTCCATTTAGAGGGTGAATTTTAAAAAATAAGTTTAACTTCCAATTAAATTGCCACTTAAAATTGAGGGGAAGGACTAAGGGAGAAGGAAAGAATTCAGATTGAGCCCAAGAGTTTAAGGTGATGATTTTGGTGGCAGTTTTAAGGTCAATTTGTTTCCACGATGGAAACTGCTGCACAAAAATTCCTAAGACTCTATTGAGTAAAAATAAAAACTTTATTTTGAAAAAGAAAAAAAACATTTTTAATAGGTCAAAATATTAATCTGGAAAAAGAAAGAAAGAAAATGAACAATGTAGAGTCTCCTTTTGTGATATTGCTATTCCATCTGGATAAAAAAAAAAAAAAAAAGCAATGATGTCATAAAAGGGAAACTTACAATTCTCAAGGTACAGAGCAACATAGGTCCTCAAAAGTGTGGATGTGTGGAGACACGTGTGGAACAATAAAATTAGAGGTGCCCTACTGAATAATAAACACATTGCAACAACATCAAGTTTTTGAAAACTTCAACGAAGTAAAACCCTCAAGAGGTGGATAATGCTGAGAGGACAGTAGGGGGTAATGCGTGTATATATGCAAAAATAGGAAGATAAAACATTCCTACAATGAGCCAAAACACAAATTTCACCAAAATTGTGCTAAAAACACAATCACACAATCACAGGGGGAATGATGTGTGGATGACAAGAAAACCCTGCAAGTGTTTTTAATGCCAGAATTCACTCTTAAAATTACATTTACAGTATAGATATATTTACTGTATGTATATTTATGTACATGAAAGAAATTATGTTCTCCCAAAATACAGCTTGAGTTACAGTTTAGCCACTAAAAATGTAACAAAATGTTCAAAAAAAATTAACAACAAAGAAAAGAAAAAAAATCAAAAAGAAAAAAGCATCTTTGCACTATTTACAAATGCACCTGGCCATCTTTTTTTCACCTATAAAAATATGTAATTTTTTTTAATCAATTCATATAGTAAAATCGTTGACAAAGATTGATTTCATTTTACAGTTTCATTATCAGTTCAGTGCACCGTAATCTGTGCTTACCTAACCATCCAAACCAGTCAGTGTGGTAAATTTACAAATTCCGTATGAATCAGTACAAAATCGAATTACCATCATTATACACAGAGTTTGATACTACTGTCCCTGTAAAATTCATGTTTGTCTGCTTTTTTTTCTTTAAAAATGAATTTTACAACATCACAGAACTAATTTGTTGCTTATTTTTCTTTTCTAAAGTTGCTTTTTTAACAAAGAGATCATTCCGAGCACAGGTAGAATGAATTGATTTCTGTGTGTAAAATGCCCTTAAGATAATCATCAAATAATAGAAATAGAGCACAGCTTGCAAATACAGTCCTTCTGTCCCAGTTTTAAAGATAAAACCTTCTTTTTTTGGAGAGGCCAGATAGACAGAATGAGATTATTAAAGGTCAAAGAAAATTTGACAGAAAAAGTCAGACAACTTTAGACTCATGTGACCTGACTGCCTTTTTATTGCAACCTTAACATATGTTATGTGTGTGGAAAGCCTAGCCAAACTGTTAATGTCAGAAAGTTCACAACTATGACAGATCTTGCAGAAAATCAAATGTTCGGATACGTTGAATAAATATAAAGTTTGTGGGCTTTTATGTTTCCCGTCTGCAGCCTCATGGACATTTTCATTTTGTGTTAGATGAAAATTAAAACATTATTGTAAATTATTTATTCATGACATGGGAAAGCCTACCGACTAAAGTTTTCTTAGAACACTAAATATAAAAGATCTAAACTTATTGATTTTAATTTTGTTAATCTCCTTTGGCAATAATGCAAAACTTGAAAATGACCTTGACATCCTCCTCCATACTTGTATTAACTATAACTGAGTTGATTTAAAAACTATTTATAAAAAATAAATAAATAAATGACCGTATATAGAGAACTG
>NC_050532.1:15595023-15605370 GCF_002922805.2 Oryzias melastigma
GCTTGCAGCCTCATGAACATTTTCGTTTTGTGTTAGATGAAAATTACAACATTATTGTAAATTATTTATTCATGACATGGGAAAGCCGACCGACTAAAGCTTTCTTAGAACACTAAATATAAAAGATCTAAACTTGTTGATTTTAATTTTTTTAATCTCCTTTGGCAATGATGCAAAACTTGAAAATGACCTTGACATCCTCCTCCATACATGTATTAAGTATAACTTAGTTGATTTAAAACTATATATAAAAAATAAATAAATAAATGACCGTATATAGAGAACTGGACTGAGTGGATGTGATGCCATCAGTAGAATATTCCTTTCCTACAGCTCCAGTGAAATGAAGCCAATTCAGTAGCCATTTTTACGGATTATGAATGTCACCATGATGGAGTCAGATGACAGGGATTGGTCCGAGTCAACGTCTCTATGGCAACGTCTGTCGCTAATCGTAAGTAAGTTTGTTTATAGTCCTGAGTTATAGCTGTTTATTTCTCAATAGAAGTCTATAGGATTTCTTGGAGCCAGCGGGTAGTTCCTATTTGGAATATGAAGGGGAAAGGGTGACTCAGTCCAGTTCTCTATATACAGTCATGGGTCACTAAGAAAAAAAAAATCAAAATAAAACTTGTTTAAATGTCAGAATAAAACAGTTTCTCGTTATTTTCGCATGTCTTCGTCTAGTCCTTTAACACAGACATGAGCTCACAAACACTCAAAAATTCCTTAAGGACCATTTTCCGAGTGAGCAGTCAGCATGACCGGCTATTTAAATGAATGCTTGCTTTACATAATTTATTCACTTTTTCTCTGAGGCATGACATATTCTCACAATAAAATATGACCCATGTTTACATTTGTTCATGACTTCTTTTGGGCTTTTTGTTTTCTTTTTTCCATTATTATGACTATCAAAACATTATTTTGAAAGAAATAATTCTACACGGCTGCCCTCCATGTGCCACTGCATCTGCAAGCAGAACAGAGTTTGTGACACATCATCCAACCCGTCACCCATGAGGAATAACAAAGAGTGCCATTTAAACCCTCCCTCCCCCTTTCATGTTACAGTGCACCCGGACATTTTTCTCCTAACTTAACTTATATTGATGAATTGTGTGGGTAACCTTTCTTGAATGCTAAAAACCCCGGTTCTAACCTCACGGTGGAATGATTTCCCAGCAGAACAACAAGAGGGAAAGTGGATGAATTAGCATTTGGAAAGTTAAAAGCCTCCTGTGATGGTTACTGGCTGAGAGCAATGGGAGGTTTTCTCCTCCAGAATGGCTTTACTTTTCCACAGAGGCCCATTTCAAAACCTTTTTGGGGACTCTCTGGTGTTCTTGTTGCTTTTACATACTTGGACGTATAGTGGTCTACAAGCACTGCTACCAACACCTGGTGGGCGATACATTTTCAGAACTTTCCAACTGTGAAGTGGCAGTTTGACACATCTGGGAGAAAAAAAATACAAAACATGTACAGTATTTTTCAGAGTACAAGTCACATTGTTTGTACAGTTTAGCCAGGGGTGCGACTTATACTCACAGCTGACTTAAATGGGATTTTTAAAAAACATAAATAGGTTCATATATTTACCATTTTCCTAGTAATAACCAGCGTTTTTTTTTTTTCAATTACAACCACTAGAGGGCACTGTAGGTGGGTATATCAGTATTTGCTACAAACAGCAACGCAGAAGAAAAAGCAGCATACAAAACAAACATAGAAAGGAATCTGATTATTCTCATCTTGAACTTTATGATATTTTTTCTTATTTACATTGAGGTTAGCGTCTGATTCATGAACACATTTTTGGACAAACATTGAATTTGACTAGCGTCAAAAGAGCCAGTGGACGAGAATTTGACATTTAAATTGGCGAATTTGTTCAGAAGCATTGCACCTTTTTCTTAAAATTGCAAGCTATATTCTGAAGCAACTTATATATATTTTTCGTCTTGAGTATGTTTTTTTTTGCTACTTATACTCTGGAAAATACAATACAAGAACTTACAAAAAGTTAAAACAAAAGACAGAAACACATTAGCAAAACTAAAGTAGGTTATTTGAAATATCAGCAGAACAAAAGCCCAAAATGACTATTTTTTTTCAGTAAAGGTGTGCATAAAAAATGAACATTTCATCAGCGTGTCTACAGTAGTTACATGGCACTAATCTTTAATTGTACTTTCTTAATAGGTTTAATGTCCCATTATGATTTGATAACTTGTGCCTCAGCTGGAACTCAACTGGGTTTAAATGATCCTCCATAAAAACCTAAGAGGCAGAAAAAATACTACCAGGGCAACATCTGTGCTTTGTAAATCATTCGCACTGCTTATCTGAATATTTAATAGAGAGGCACAAAGTTGTGTAACAGTGCTTGTAATTTGGAGTGTTCATCAGAAGTGGGACATGTACAGGGATTAGGCAGTCTCATTTTGTTACTGTGAAATGTTACCGTCTTTCACAATAAGATGACAACATGACTACCATGCACAACAATAGGGTGATATGATTTTATTTTCTTGTCAGTCTAAGTTATCTTGGGTCATATTTTTTTATTTTAGAGTCGTAAATGTTTCAGCCCATGACATAAAAACTCATGACATTGGGTTATCTTTTATCATGCCTTCTGTTGCACTCGGTACATTTATAAATCTGAGTAATGTCCACCATAATAATTGTATGGTAGGTGTCACGATAATACCATGCATTACTGTCCACCAAATCTTCATTCAAAGTGATGATTATTTGTGCCAAAAAAGAAAAATAATGTAATTTTAAAGCAATTTGAAGTGAGGTAACACATGAAATCTGGAACATCTGATTTAAATTTACTGCAAATAAAATAAAAACCTTCATGTGAGTGTTAGTCAAAAAATTAGGAACCCATTTAAAGAAAGTCTAAATATGAAAGTGAATGAGTGTGAATAAAAAATGAAATATCCTAATATTAATAATGAGGTAGAATCCTGTTTGTCAGTTTTACTACAAATTCAGGTTTTTAGTTTTCGATGCTTCCGCTAACATCATGAAAAAAGTAGCTTCTCTTCAATTAGCTACATTTTTAACACATGCTGATGTCATGAGTAACCACTATTTTCAGATGAAAAACGTACAATTTTTGTCAACCCTGTTCAAATCTTTACAGTGGAGCTTCTATGTGAGTAGAATGAAAATAAAACTAAAAATAAATTGAAGTATTAACTATATTAAATCAATTATTAGTCACCCATGTTTTCATTTTGTCATTGGGATTACGTTATGCTTCTGTATTTATTTAACCATAACAGCAAGCTGGAGGTAAGAATACCATGTAATGACACTGTATGAATCCAGAAAGTTAGAAACCAGTGATGAGAATATTGATACTTAATATAGATTCCTGTACATCACCAATTGTGGTACTGACTACCCCATAAATTACTGATTAATAAATGAAAAAAATAATAGTGCGTGTGTCCTTTTTAGATATTTTTGGTTATTAAGTGAATTACTCCAGTGTTTTTTTGCTGGAACACCCCCCTGCCCACATCATAGTGAACTGCCCCATGAGTCACATGACCAGAGGAGCTGTGAGTTGTGGGTGTTACCCTTCAGTAGGTGATTTTATATTTTTGGTAATGGTTTTAACCATCAAAGTTGTTATCGGGCCAGTTTTTGATGGTACCACCAATAAAAAATTAGCAGTATTTGCTATCAGTGACTGGTATTGAACAATCTGTATAGTATTGAATCTAAAAACGTGTGGTATCACCCATCATTATTAGGAAACTAGACCGTCATGTCACACGAAGGATGTTAAAAGCATTAAAAAAGCAGGAGTCCCATTCCCTCACCGTGTTATATATTAAACATTTTCTGTAGAGAGGTTCTTGCAGATCCTCCATGTGCTCCTCCGAAACACAAGAGACCTGATTGTGAGTCACTCAAGAGGATTGTTGTTTTCAATAATACACATAAGTGCATTTCAAAACTGCTTTTATGCCTTTCAGACACACCATGTCTCAAAGACTTCAAGGATCTTTTCTTTCTGATAAGTGGTACGATATTGCTATTTTTTCTTACAGCTAAGGTCATGTCACAAAGTCTGTTTCAAATTGAGTCAAAGTTAATTAAGTTATACCTAAATAACACTCTTAATGAAAAAAAGAATGGGTAAGTCAATTTTTATGACTTAATAATGTACCAAAAGTTGCAAAGAGTTGATAATACCATTCAAACGAGAAAAAAAAAATCACATTAAGTGAATATTGATATGGCTGTTTGTTTAACTGGCACATTTATTTTAATGTATATTCAAGTCATGAAATAAAAATAGGGAGATTTAAAGTGTTTTATCCACACAAACCAAATGTCCTCCCATCATCTATAACACGCTCTCAACCAGGTGACTTGGTGCCACAGCCTCCGCCAGCACACTCCGTCTTCCAGCACAAGGTCACTCCAAATCATAAAGTATTTCCCCGGGCAGCAGGCTCATCTGTCAGTCTGCGTTTTCAAAGGAAGTTTGATGAATAGTTATTGTTGGTTTGTCAAGCCTTCAGACTTCTTAACTTGGTCCATCCATAACAAGAGCTGGTGTGATGAATGCATGAATCATAATGGTGGACCAGTAAAAAAAAGTTAAACTCTGCTGATTTGAGTTTCAAGGGTGCATGAAGTACTGCTGCAACATCATGAAATAATCCCCCATTGAGTAGGTGTAATTCTATTTCTAATTTGTTATGTTTTTTATTGATTTCTTTTTAATGCTCAGTTGTATTCCTCCAGGACATAACTCATTCTCACAGCTTTGCTTACAATTGCTTTAGGGATCATCACAGAGAATAAAGTTAGTAAAGATGGTCAGCGTGTCAGTTGAGGCTCTCAGTGACAGTTTTTACGGCTCTTTCGTGAAAAGGCAGATCTTCAGACTACAAGATTTGCAATCACAGAAGTGTTCAGGAAAGGTGCAAGGACGATCCCGGTGAAGAAGAAGAAGAAGGAGAAGAAGAAGAAGTGCGTCATGGAAAAGAGAGGAGTATTAATCTCCACCACATCTCTCAGCCCTCGGGTGCTACAGGTGGGTCACTACACCACAGTGTTCCTCTGCCTGTACGGAGGGGGAGGCAAAACATTACCTGCTTTCATAGCAGCCTCGGACAAGTATTCCTGATTTTCGGCCACTGCGGGTCGAATGCGTCCATTCTGCCGGTAGAAAAAACGAGTGCTGCAGTCCTGCAGGTACTCGGGGTTGTGCAATGAGGACTTGGGAGGGAGACTGTGCTGCCAGTATTCTGGATTGTCAAAAGTGGCTTTCTTGCCTTTCTTTTCCAACATGATGGTGTTGCTGGTGACGTCTGAATGCGGAGCTTTTCCTGAATGTCCTGGATGTAAGGTGTGTGACGGATACGACGAGTGGGGAAGGTGGCCAGGGGTTACTACATATCCAGCGCTGGAAACTTTGTGGCTTGAGGTTGATGGATTCACTGTCTGCTGAACTGATTGTACAGTAGAAGGTGTAGAAATTAAGCTAGCAACAGCCAATCTGCTTTTGTCCCCGGGGTTAAGGAATGTATTCAGGTACAGTGGCTCGTTGACGTAATCATCCCCGAATGAGGGCTGGCTTTTCGGGGCTGCAGCTGCTCTGGCCAAATGCAGGGTGTGGCAACTCGCTCCATCGAACGTCACATGGGCATCCCCATTCCTGCGACGTGTAACGAAAGGGTTTTCCTCAACGGGGTGGGGGTAATCTAACCAAAAAGAGAAGGCGTGCAGTAGTTTAGCAAACACCAGGAGCCATTTAGTACACACAAACTTTTCCTAAGTTTATTTACTTTGTACAACAGATTTAGACGACTTCAGATTGAACAACAATTTGAAGTTAGTTTTTTATTTTTAAAACTGTGACTGAACCTGATACGTTCTTGTCCCTCATAGCAGCTACGAAGCCATCCTTGTCCTTATCCTTTGCACCGCGTTCAGCCAAAGCACCAGTGGGGTCGGCGCTGTAACGCTGCCCACTGCTGTCCTCTGTTCCACCTTGGGAAGCAAAACCCAAAAAAAGTAGAAAGACAGAAGTCTAAAGCACATAAAAATGAACGAACCAGACTAAATGTACATTGTGTTTAGATGAACAAAAGTAATCAGAATAAAAGCCGGATCAGAATAAAAATGAGTCATGCCAATGGAATACTCCGACCCGATCAGACTCATTCGGTTAAAAATGGTCTTTCTGATCAAATTATTTTATGCTGATTGTTGATCCAATCGTGCTGTGTGTAAACCATTTATTGGGATTGTGTGTCATCACTTCGCAGGATTTCACGTCATACGTAGATGGTGTGGCACTCCAGAGGAGGCTTCCGGAACAGGGCCGGCAGCAGCTTTGCACGAGCAAACTGTCTGGCAAAGGAGAACCGTGTCTCTGAGCAGAGCAGCTTCATTTCTACGAGCAGGGGAGGGTCCTTGTTACGGTGTGCGCTCCAGAGGAGGCTTATGAGTGCAGTTTGTCCGGCTGCTCTGTGTTTACGAGCCTCTGGACTCAGGGAAACCATGTTTCTCGTGAAAATTATGGGATGGTGTATGAGCGGGTGGAGGGGGCTTTTGGAGTTCAAGCAGTCTTGAGACTCAACCGTGCAAATAACCAAGTGAATTTGTGTTCCCGATTCTGTCCAGACAAAATAAAAGCTGATGTTTTCGCATGTGTTTATGTGCGGCCAGGATGCACATTGCCCACACGGATTTTAAGAGCGTTCAAGGATAAATGTTGTTGGAACCCTAACCCTTCCTCCAGGTCTGTGCGGCCAAGAATAAAGCACTGGTCACACAGATTAATAAAATAATGAGTAAAATGACATTTAAAAATAATAATGTTAATATTAATAAAAGCACTCTCATAAGATCCTCTCGCTTTATGCTGCAGCATTTTTTGTTTACAACTTCTTCTACGGCCGTTTGTGGTATTTTAGATAGTTCTGCTCTTGTCAAAATGGTTTATTCTGATCAAACGTGTGGTAAATGTAATTTTTTTTATAACTGGATAAAGTTTTCAGGGCCCATGTACACAGTTCAATTCTAATCTGATCATTGATCAGATTAAAGACATTTTGCAATGTAAACACAGCTAGTGCATTTGGTTTGTGCTTTACTTTTTTATTTTGGAAGTTTCATCCTATTAGTGTTATTTATTTATTTATTTTATATATAAAAAAATTTAAAAAAAGGTAAATTCAGAGGAGGATTTGACATGAAACATTTTGTTTTTTTAAGGGGACATCCCCATTACTTACAATCAGAGAGAAAATGAGAAGCAAAAAAGAAAAAAAAAACAATAATGTGGTTCACAGTCTCACTTTACAGACAGACATTCACATACATCCACATCAGTGGCAGAGCTACAACATTCTAAATTGTTGGGGCATAAAACTTTGGTTGGGTGGCAAATAAGAACATTAGGGTGGATGGTCATAACAAATGAAAGGATCAAAAATGTGTATTTCAAACTGTTTCATTTATTCAAAGCTTCTTTAAGCATTTACAATTTTTAAATAAGCTTATAATGATGATTTCTTGATCTTTCTCAGCAGTTATGTTAATATTGACTCAAAAATTGGGGAGGCAAAACTTTTGCTGTGGGGGTAGCTCCTCCCCTTGCCTCTCGCCGTAGCTCCGCCCCTGCCCCACTTCTCCATATTCATCCAATGACAGTGCACAAAATATGAAACATAATGCATACACTTTAAACAGAAAATAAATTAAAAACAATGACAAGTATGTTTTGAATGAATTAAAAGAGCTTCCTAAATGTTGACAGTATTGTAAGAGGAAAATTGAAGTAAAAAAAAAAAATAAAACCCTCATCATGGAGGACATTTTACCCTGATTCTTTTTTTACATGTAGGAACACAAAAGATTTTCTTATTTCAAAGGCACAAGTGTGAATTTTAGGACACAAATATTCTTTTAAATATTAAGTTAATATTAAGTCAACTTCATTTAAATACTAAAATCACCTTTTCATTTTTTGCGTTTATTAAAAAAGGTTTCAAGCATTTACACCATCATACACGACTTTACTTCACCTTGTCCTGCAGCGAGAGCCGAACCAGCCATGATCTTGCTTGATCTCGGGGAGGCCTGCCTCCTCAGCGTTCCGTTACAGCGAGGGTCATCCGGGCCGACGTGAGCAAACCTGCTACCAGAAGTAAGTTCCTGTGGAGAAAGGCTTCCTCCAGACATGGGTGGAACTGCTCTGGGGAGGGAGGCCAGTATGTCCTCTAAACTCACACCGGGATCCTGGCAGCTGAACTGGGTCTGTGAGGAAATGAAAAAGAAAAAAAAAGAAACAGATCCAGGGATGAGTGATGTTAATAACCACTTTGGTTCCCAAAATGAATGGAGGTAGAAGATCAAATGTTCAAAACAAGTCAGCATGGGCATAGAATATAAAATAATGAAAGTTGCAGCTTAAAAGAAAAACGGAGAACACTTAGTGTCTAAAGAAACACTAAATACATCAAATGTTTTTCTCAATTTTTCGTCTGTTGTATTTGAAAGTGACAGGCAGTGAAGACAAACAGCAGGACCTAACAATGACATAACAGCAAGGCGAGCATAAACAACTTAATTAAAAAGGATTTTAATTAAAAGGTTCCTTGCAGCAGAAGCATAAAGTAACCATATCGCCTGCTCCCTGCTGTGTGTATTTAAACCTGTAGTGGCAGTCAAAGAAAAAGAGCCTCTCAGAAGCTGCAATTTCATTGCTTTTGTACCTTTATTTTATTTTTTTTCCTAATGCACATAAACTTTCACCTTGTTTTCCTTCGATTTCAATCTTAGAACATACAGGGAAATATGAAACTAACAATGTCATGGCTGTTTTGCTTGAAGTAAGAGAAATACCCACACAAAGAAAGGATAGAAAATGACAGCATTGAGGTGTCAATATCAGCTACTGACAGGATCTTGCCCAAATCTCAGAGAAAAATTTCTACCCAACTCCTGCCGCTCTGCAGAAACTGACCCAGAAAACAATATATTTTTTATTATTTTGGCTAAAAAGACCACTGGAAACACTTTTACAAAAGATTAGAAGATGATCACAGTGGGACTTTCCAGAGTATCCTAAAGGCCTACAGTTTTGGGGGAAGAACACATTTTTAAAATGATATATACTTAAAAGCTTATTTTAAATAAGTCCAAGTAGGCAATTTTGAACATTGGTTCATGAGTCACAAAAATATGGGGGACTAAAAGAAATCCAGCCAATGAAGATTGAAAATTAACAGCATGTATTCACCTAAATAACCAGTAATCTGCATTGACTTTATCCTGTATACAGAATTTTATAATATCGAAATTTTGATGCACATATCTCATTGTTTTCTATTTTCTCTGGGCTCCGAAATATTTCCAGGTTCCTAAATTACAATAGAATACCTTGCTGGAGTCCACGCGGGAGTGAGGCGTGTATGCCAGAGGTGGAATGTTGAAGGAGTGGGGCACCAAGTACTCCTCTGCATCCATCAGGTCCTCGAGTTCCTCCTCCTCCAGGAGGCTCTGGAAAAACTTGCTGTCATTGGGACTCGGCAGCTTCATTCGGTCGTCCCCCTAAAGAAATATTATTATGTGGCTTTAAGTGTCCTTGTGTCATTTTATTTGAGAAACTAATGATTTGAGCATGTTCGAAGGGCCACAAGGACAACCATAATGGAAGAGAGAAAAGCTTGTAATGTGATGGGCTTGGGGGGCCTCGAGGGCCGACATGCTGCAGATTTTTAAGAAATCCTGCCTTATCTGCAGCTGATTACCTGAATCAGGTGTGTTTATTCAATAAGGAGCTTTAATAGCAGGTTAGAACATTGACCCTCAAGAACTAGAGTTTGAGACCCGTAGGAATAGACCAGAGATCTGGAATTTTTAACACTTTAAGAGCCACTTGAGTCCTTTTCTCACTAACAGCAACCCCTTTTTAGGGAAATAAGATACTTATTTAGGTTAGTAACACTAATGTGATAAATATATTCAAGCTTTTGTTTATTGTTTTTTGTAAAAATATAAAGAGAAAATAGCATTTTTTCCAAATATGAAATAGCTTATAACTTTTGACAGGTTTACATGACTTTCTTTCAAAATAAAAGACACCCTCTACCATGTAGGATCGTCTCAATTCAGCAAACGTAGTAGTAGCTAGTTTTATGTCAGCAGTGATTAAAGGAAAAAGCAGTTAACTTTAAAGTTTGGGGTCCATCTATGCAAGAAATATATAAATCTAACAAACCAATATGAAATCAGACCTAATTTAGTGACACTAATGGTATTTTTCAAACCAAAAGTTTCACCCAAAATCCTTGA
>NC_050532.1:15606576-15608508 GCF_002922805.2 Oryzias melastigma
TAATTGTATGTGGAGTGTGTGTTTTTTTGTATGTATAGTAGTGAGAAAAAGTTGTGTTCTAGTCAGGTAAAATGTCTCTGCTGTGATTGTGTCTGCTGCACAGGTTGGCGCCGGTTCAGGGTGGCCATAAAAGCCAAAGTGGGGGCGACTGTCAGAGTTGCCCCCTGCTCTAGAAGGACAAGGCCACAGTGAAGCTGGCATCATGTTTTTGGTTTGGCAACGAGGAGCAAAAGTTATACTGCTGCCTAATTTAATGACATCAGTGAGGAGGAAATTATGCAAATGAGCCAAAAACAACCCCTTTAGGACTTTTTTTTTTAGCATTTGTTAAGGGTTTAAAAAAAAAATTAAGAAAATTGGCTTTATCTGAGAAACTTACTATTGGGTTCATTAAAATGATTTTTTTCCCACAAAAAAAGACAGTCTGTTTTTGGTTTAAACCTTGAGAGACAACAAATCACCATGACAACAGGCTCATTCCCCTTTCTCTTTTTTACTAATGATACAGTAAAACATCTGGAACACAGTCTGAAAAAGCTCAAACAAACTTTACTGACATTTTATTTAATAGCCTAAAGTTGTTTTGGTAGCTGGAAGAACACTCTGGTGTTAAAGTGCGGAAAAAGTTTGAGAAATTACTTCAAAGGATATAATTTTTGCACATTTTCTTTCTTTAACCCTTTAACACTGGACCTCCAGTATTTATGTTCTTTGATTTACTGTAACTTTCCAGTTGTTAATGCGACCAACATAATTCCAGCAGATTTTGACGGATAAAAGTGGTGCTAACATTTGTGCTTTTCGTATTCTGCTGCCACTCCAAAACACCTTACATTTGACCATGACCATGTAGACATCAATGGTGCAGATGGGCGGCTGGGGAAGGCGCTCTCCCTTTTCCAGCAGATCTGGAATATCTCGGGTTGAAATTCCGTCATATGGTTTCCCTCCAAAAGTCATCAGCTCCCATATGGTCACACCTAATTAAAAAAGAGAGGTAAAATGATCTCAAAAGTTTAGAGAAAGACAAAGAACTGATTCTTGGTGAATACATCAAAAATAAAGATCAGAAAGTTGAAAGATAAAAAAAAAAAAAATTCTGTTTTTCTCTGAGCATGAAACCAAACAAAAGCATACAAAACTAACCACATGTGTTGCTTTAAAATGGAATGCAAATTATAAGAATATGATGCTCAAATGAGGGTTTTTTAACTGAATTTTAAGACTTGGCTCCAACTCAAAGCTCCTCTCTAAGGTGCTAAAGACTCCATTCTTTTTTAAGATTTCTGTACAGCAAGAAAAGCACTGCGGGAGGCCTTTTTGTCAGTGGCGCCTATTCAGATCGACTGAAAGAGAGTGACATGAGCTTTTTGCAAACTACACAGGAAGCACGAGAGAAAATTACCTCAAATTAGCATTGAAATGACAAAAAGAAAAAGTTTTAAAAAATACCAGAATAGATATCAGGAGAATGGATAAAGTTGTGGAAAAAAAGCTTAGTTAATTAGGAGAAATGTGCTTAAAAAAGGTAAATGAACAGAATGAAAGGTGAGGAATACCTGGCGTTGGGTCACAGAGGGTCGCCGGAGGCTTTAAAAAACCTTCACTGTGACACCTCTTAACAGGTACAGTTCAATTCAAGATTCAAACACCAAAGTATTATTGCAAAGTGCAAAAATAAGATTAATTTGGTAAAACTTGGAAATGTTGGAAAAGACTTTGAAGAAATGAATGGCTGCACCAATAAAATGCATGAAAAAAACATACTAGATAACACAAACGAAATTCATCAAATAATGCAAATATACAACTCTTTCATTTTAAGATTTATACATATTGAAATAGGTAAGTACATTTAGCAACCCACGATAAACACCCTTAAGCTGCTTAAATTAACAACCTAATTTTTTAAAGAAAACTACTTAAAAAATA
>NC_050532.1:15608588-15609116 GCF_002922805.2 Oryzias melastigma
AATAATGCAAACATACAACTCCTTCATTTTAAGATTTATGCATATTACAACAGGTAAGTACATTTAGCAACTCTTAAGCTGCTTAAATTAACAACCTCATTTTTGAGAGAACTACTTAAAAAATATGGAAAGATCACTAGTTATTGATCTGTAAGTTTTCATGGCTAAAATGATTCAGACAGTGTTACTAAACTAAAATTAAAAATATAGGAAAGTAGTAGTTATGAACATTCATTTGCTGAAAGATAGTATAAATAAATAATTACTTTTAAAAATTAAACAATATTTATCAATAATAAAGAATGAAAAATAAATAATATTTGTCTTCAACAATTTTTATTTTCCATTTTGTAGCTTTTTGTTAGATAACAGGGGAAAACAAATTATTTTGTTGTTTAAAAAACATTTTTTTCAGATATGAAGCTTAACCCATAAGAACCCAGTCCATCTTTTTCCCATAAAATAACAATTATGCATGATAAATTACAAACATAACACATTTCTGATATTTTTCAGTTACACTGGTGT
>NC_050532.1:15609632-15610075 GCF_002922805.2 Oryzias melastigma
TAGATAACAGGGGAAAACAAATTATTTAGTTTTTTAACAAACATTTTTTTCAGATATAAAGCTTAACCCATAAGAACCCAGTCCATTTTTTTTTTTCCATAAAATGAAAATTATGCATGATAAATTACAAACATAACCCATTTCTGATATTTTTCAGTTACACTGGTGTCACTGTATGTTATTTTGGGTTAAGTTACTAGCAAAATAATGATGTTTGAAACAAAAAACTTGCTAAAGATCCATTGTAGTTAAAAAAAGATGGATGTTAGGGTGCATTCAGACGGGGAAAACTATTTATTCCAGATCGAGTCCTGTGTTTGGTCTGTATTCAGACTGCAGTCAAGCAGATTATCGTTTTCTGGACCAAAGCTTGTAAACAAAGCCATGTGACTAAAGATCTCTTCAGTTGTTGGCCAGTAGTTACGAGGGCGAGTCAAAAAAAA
>NC_050532.1:15610134-15612517 GCF_002922805.2 Oryzias melastigma
CTTGTTCATTTTTTTGTGTATTGCTGATCAATTTTAAATATCTGTATGAAGGCCAGGTTCAACACTTTTTACTGCTACTGTTGTACGGAGCAGGCATGCTGCAAGGTGGTTACTGGATACGCTATGGCTACAAGGTCCGTGTTCATGACATATACGTTGTTAGGAAAACAGTGTGAGAAGCAATGCAATTCACGTTAGAAGTTGTTTTAATGAGCCTGGATTCATCCAACCACACTTTAACATGTCGCTGTTCCATTGCTGCTCCACGTTTGTCAGCTAATGACTGGCTACGGTAGCCATTTTGGTCCAGTTGTTCTGGTCCCAGCATGGACCATATTCAGACTGAGGAATTTGAGAGCAAACCGGAGTTCAGTCTGATTGGAAACGATCTAGGACCACTTCAAAAGATGGGTCCAAGAGTAAGCGGATCAAATGTGTTCAATCTGTATACACTGTTTAAGATAATCGGAAGATAAGGAAATGCAACCTTACTTTTTCTATAATTGTATTTTTTTTTATTTTGCTTTATGAAACTATAAAAATGATAAAAACAGGGAAAAAAAACATCTATTTGTTCAAAGGTGAAACTTACCGTAGCTCCAAACATCACTCTGATGAGTAAACTTCCTGTAATGGATGCACTCCAAAGCCATCCATTTGATAGGCATCTGCCAGGTAGATGCAGAGTCAGCATTACACATTGCACAAGTCAATATAACAAATATAACAATATTAGTTTAATTTTCAGATGAGTCACTGAAAGTTTCTGACAGTCTTTTGTAGACAATCTGCTATGATATTAATGATGTATTTTGGCCAAAATAATTAAATTTTGTTGAAATATAAGAAAGATCAAATATTAAAAAAAAAATTACAAAAGACACAAAAAGTGGAATTAGAATAAAAATGAAGCAACACAGGACAGTTTGGGATGCAGCCTAGCAAAGTAATTTGATTTAAAGAGCGATTCCATTGTTTATTGGGGCAGAGGATGAGGAGGGGAAATGCTGAAGGTTAGAATGCTATATTCACTCATCTGAGAGAAGGATGCTATCACCTGCACCCAACACAAACATAAACCACAATCAACAAATTGGGAAGAGGAGTGGGAGAGGATGGAGTTGGCCTTCTTGCGAGAAAACGTTGGGAACCAAGCACAAGTGAAGAATGCGATAAACAAAGATGAGAAGAGGTCAGGGACCTGTGAGCAGAAAACCCAGAGGATGGATTTGTTTACAGCGTTACAAGGTTTGGAGATCTCTGCTCCCTGAAGGTAAATAAAAAGGGTTCAATAAAGCAGAATAGTATTTCTATCCACTGAAAATGCTTCTTTTTTTTGTGATGGTTTAAGTTTCACCCTAAGGCCATGAAACCCTTATTAACATTATCATCTGCCGTCTTATATCAGGTGGTGTCATCAGTTCAAAACAGAAAAGCGAACATTTATTATTTCCACTCAAAAAATGTCAGATAGAAGAAAAATAGACTCTATTGCCAAGTATTTATAAGAGAGTAAAAATATAAAAACCGCTTCTAGGATCATAAGGTCTTAAATACTCAGTAATAAATCAGGGAGGACTCAGAGGACAGAGAAAAAGCTTCAGGAACACACTAAGTTGTGTTCATTCTTGATTTTAACATGAAGGTTTATTATGAAGGATTAATCCCTGGTGCTTGCTGATTTTTTTAAATAACCAAAACTAAAAAATATCAGCTTTTTTCAGCTTTTGGTGTGCTTAGACTGTGCTTAATTGAAAGTGGCCACGAAATGAACAAAGCTTTAAATATTTCAGGAAAGACATCTGAAATACCTTTCCTCCATCTGCGTTGTATTCTTTCTCGTTGACATCCAGGAGTCGAGCCAGTCCAAAGTCAGTTATCTTTACGTGGTTTGGAGATTTGACCAAAACGTTTCGAGCTGCCAGATCTCTGTGGACCAACCTGCGCTCTTCCAAATACATCATTCCCTAAAAACATACAAAATCATGGACAGAGGTGAATGGTTATGACCAATTCTATGGTTTGGAAAGGGAACAGGTCTGAGACATGCTGATGT
Organism: Oryzias melastigma; assembly: GCF_002922805.2. Taxonomy (NCBI): domain Eukaryota; kingdom Metazoa; phylum Chordata; class Actinopteri; order Beloniformes; family Adrianichthyidae; genus Oryzias; species Oryzias melastigma. The sequence continues at coordinate 15,612,191 of NC_050532.1, forward strand.
TCATTAAACCGTCACAACTTCACAGTTCAGAACAGCATAGAAAGTCATAAAATTCACTTTTCTGTATTGCAAATCCAAAACTCATTGTTCACCAAGAATTTTTTTTTTTTTGGTCAGTGTGCAGAATAAGAGAGACAAGTAAATATGAAAGCAAAACCACAGCTGTATACCAAAAGATGCATCAATAAATTCAAATATTTTATTTTCACATATGTGCAGCAGGTATCTGTGCTTCAAAATAAGGGGGAAATAGAGCAGAGCATATCAGTTCGATCCAACACAAAATGTTAATGTTGTAATTCAGTCACAAAAAAAAGCCTTTACACA
>NC_050532.1:15612642-15613233 GCF_002922805.2 Oryzias melastigma
GAGGGTTTTAAAGCACATCTGCACATTTGCATACAGACCTAAATGCAGCTGCAGACAGACGTGCACCTCGCATGGAAATGCACCTGCGTGCTGCCACTGTGTTAGCGGGATACTGTCACTCACTCAAGCTTTTTAGCGTAACTGCTGAATTCACTTCAGGGTGGATTACCAGATGAATACAATAATATACATTTCCAAGTAAATATTTCCAAATTTCTGCACAGTGAGCATTTTAAACCCTAGTTGTTCGAGACAATTTTTTTTTAATGCACAAGCTGAAAAATATACGATGATCTACAATAAATTTTCATGTGTTCTCCTAACGAAAAAAAAAAAAAACCTTTCTTGTAATAAAAAGATAGTGGATGTCGTTATCAAGTGAAAATCGAAAAAAAAAGAAAAATGTGAATAAAAGAAAGATGTCTTTGTCATGAGAAGACATTGCCGGTATTGTGGCAAAACAGTCCCGTTATTATAAGAAAACAATGTCTGTACCATGTACCATCCCTTCACCAAACAAAATAACCTTACCGGCTGTCATCAGGGAAGCAGTGTGCTCAGGGCTCATTTCCACACAGCACACTGCCACCT
>NC_050532.1:15613241-15615424 GCF_002922805.2 Oryzias melastigma
AATGTATTATCATGAGAAAATAATTCCATTATCATGAGAAAAATATGTTATTGTGAGAAAATAATGTTATCATAAGAAAACAATGTCGGTATCATGATAAAATAATATCGTCAAAATGAAAAGACAAAGTTGTTATCATGAGAAAATATTTCCATTATCACGAGAAAACAATGCTGTATCATGACAAAATAATAAAATTATAATGCCAAAACAATGTAACTATAATAAGCTGTTTGCGACTTCTGAATATTTAGATCTTATGCAATCTCAATAAAAATCAACCTTGCTCTACTTTTAGAGAATTACGTACTAGCTAGAAGGCAACAAAATGTTAGATTAATGCAAATGGAAAGTACTTTTGAATAAATATAAATCACCGTTTTTATATATTTATATCCACTCCGAATAATTCACCTTTTACAAAAAGAACAAAATCCCTCTTAGAAGTCATGTGGAAAGATTTCTTATAGTACATTTTTCTAGAGTGTGAAAAAACCTGTTTACACATTTGTTTTGGAATTTTGTACCAGAGACAGAATAGTTTTGTAGACGAGACAGAATAGTTGCCTTTTTGCTTGAATCATTACACACTAAGTGTGTATTCAGACTGGAAAAACCAATTGGTCCGGACTGAGTCCGCTTCATTTTTCCCAGTTCAAGTCCTGATTCTTTCCTTTGGTCTGTATTCAGACTGCCGTCAAGCGGACTTTCATGTTCCGGACAAGAGCTTGTAAACAAAACTGTGTGACTGAAGATCTCTTCACTCATTGGTCAGGAATTAAAAGGGCAGGGCAGAGCCACTAGAGGCAGAAATTATGGAAGTCCTGCGCTTTGCAGTCCTTATTGGGATAAAAAACGGGTACGGGTCCTGGACCACAGTTCACTTGGGTGTTTCAGACTGAAAATTTGTTCCGGATTATCGAGGGAGACAAACTCTGGTTCACTTTAAGTCAACCAAACGTGTCCAGTCTGAATACACCCCAAGACTGATAAAGGAAGTACCTGTTGAAATACAAGGCGTACAAACTTTCTCTTTTATTCAATGGGACTCCATTGTGACCATGTTGAGAACAACTGATTGCCCGAGGTTGGTAATCGTGGCAAATCTGAATAAGATAGCCAAGCTGACGCCAGTATAGCATGTGAGCCTGCCACCACCGAAAATCCAAAGGCTTCAGGCAGTCAGCTTTGATCACACACCAAGATGAGTGCTGCTTACTAGTCTGCAGGGATCACGCCCATCCCTTAAACCCTACATGTAGAGATAAAGAGTGAAAGCAAGGGGGAGAAAAATCCATGCAATAGCTGGAGGCAAAAAAAATGTCAAAGCTTTGAATAACCACCACTAGCATTTCGAGGGAAAAAAAATCTTAATATGTTAAAAAATCTCAGTTGTAGGTTTGGACTTTTTGCATGTTAGGAGACAACATTTCCACCATTTAGTTTAAGCTTCTTGAGCTGCAAGCAGTGATGTTCCTTGAAGACAAATATAAAACTGGGAAATGAACAAGGCTCCAGCCGTGCCTCAGGCTATTTACAAAGAGCTAAACCATTTTCTAAACAGTCAAAACAATTTTTACTTGCCCAAAAACACTCTAAAAGACGCCTACCGCCATAATTTAAGTTGACTTCTCAGAGCAAAACAAAACTCCAGTGGATAAGCATATTTGTTTTGTAAAGACAGATTATGCAGGAAGTGGTTACGAACTGGTGATTAAATCAATATTTTCAGATCTCCAAAACACATTTTTTTTTAATTCGCAGATGTCCATTTATATTTTTTTAGGTCTGGTTTTAAAGTATGAAAAACGCTGCTTGAATGCAAAGGAACAATTTGCTGGACAAAACTGAGGAATACACTGAAAGTGAAAAAATTTGGTCCTTTGAAGGTTTATCATTAGAGGCAAACATGATGCAAAACTTCCTGGAAAATAGCCTTGAAAATCTTAAAAAGAATAAAACAGGGAATGGCTCCTCCTAACCAGCCCATCTTTTCAGGTTATAACTCTTCATTGAACCTAAACTCCATGGACTCTTTGCATTTCTACTCTAATTGTTTGTTCTTAAATCTTCATAAAAAAAGATAAAATAATAAATATCTTTGTTTAAAATAAGTTAATCTATTTATTTGAAAAACAGTGTCAGAAAAATTAAAGGTAACATTAAGGGACTGTTTCTGTGAG
>NC_050532.1:15615580-15620197 GCF_002922805.2 Oryzias melastigma
AACATATGTAGTTCATACATCAACATTAGTGCATTTTCAAACGTATTTAGTAATTGATTTAAACAGTTGGCAGAGACAACTAGTGGATTTTAAAGGTAAAAGGTGTTACAAGTAAACAGGGGAATAACAACTCTAGTTTGCTCTTTAGCTTGTGGTATAGTGTTGAATTATTACAAATACTCTCATGTATTAGATTAGTAGTCATCGACAATCTTTGGAATTAATTATTCAGAAATGCCTCATGGCTACAAGCTAAGAGCTCCTGATTGTTTTAAATTTGACTTTTTCTTCTGTTTTTGTTTCCATCTCAGCTTCAGCATTAATAAAAAAACAAAAAGCAAGGCAATTCAAATGTGACCTTTGGGATCTATTTCTTGACCTGTGCTCCCGTTGAAGCATGAATAATACTTTCCTAAAGTATGTGCAATGACAGAGAAGCACAGAATAGAATCATCAAGCTAAAACTTTTACATTTTACATTATGTCAGTGCAGGTTTGATCAAATTATAATCGGCTAAAATACATCATAAAAAAATGGTTATTCTCATGGAGTCTGATTGGTCGTCTCACACAAAGTTTCCATTGGATGAATTTAGCATCTTACCTCTACAGAGCAAGTACACTGCAAAACTTACTAGTGACTTTTTAACAAGATGTAATAATTCTATGAGAAAAATCAAGATCTTTTTGTGTTATTAGATCTCAAAAACATGCGATTTTGAGAAACATCTGTAATTAAGCTATTCTTTTAATTTAAAATTCTAATTTAATGTTGACAACTTTATCTCAAAATATATATTCTCATTTTAATTGGTCTAGAAATAAGAATAGCTGAACCTTAAAGATATAAAAAACGTTTCTTTGAAAATGCATGCTACATAAATATAAATGATTATAGTTAAGTTCAGGGTTAAAAAGTCTAAAAAAAGCAGTGCCTCACAACTTATCTTAAGAAATATTACCAAGACAGTTTCTACTAGTTCTATTGACAGGATTTTTCACTTATAACAATAGAAAAACATCTTGTATTTTGAGTGTTTTAACTTTGCTTTGAGGATGACTTTTTTTAAGTGTATGATAAGCCATTAATTCTTACTCTTTTGAAGGATTACTCGTTGGTCAGTTGGACCGTGTTAGTTTTTATTGTTTTAATTGTCTCGATTTAGTGAAGATCAAAGTTATAACGCCTTGATTTAAAGTTTGCTTTTTCTTTCCTGTGTGAGTGAATGAATTGTCCTAAAAATATAAATAAAAGGAGTGTTAAGAATAGCTAATTAGGGTCAGAAAAATGTTACTTAATCTTTTTCATCTAATATTTATGACGTTTATGACTTCATGATGGGAGACATTTCTTCATGGCAGAGGAAAATTGCAGTTTTAAAATTAAGCTTTGATTTATCTTGCATAACTATTTCAGAGAAAAAGTCAAAATAGATATTTTCAGCCTCCAAAGAGGTATTTTCATGATGTGTGGTAATTTATGAGAAGAAACATGTGTTAAGAAGTGTTACTCTGAAATTCCAGACATTTTAATTTTTTATCTCTGCGATCCTAAATGATCATGTTGATGTTTCTTTTAAAGGAATTTCAAATAACAACATTTTGAAGTGTTTTAAATGTTCAGAAATGAGTTCTGTATACATTATATTTCCTTTTTCATCTACTACGAAAGACATCTGTTAAATGAAAATAACGTTTAATTTACAGGACAATCCTAAATAAAAATTTCTTTGCTGTATAAGACTCCGTCACATATCCCAAAATGCAGCTGGGCGAAGATTATAACGAATGTTGAAAATCGGAGTTTCAAATGACCAGTGTTGCAGAACGGTTCCCTTTAACTAAATCTCTGGGCTACCAGAAGACGGCTGGCACTAGATATGGGCCGCCATCCAAAGACATTTACACATGGTCCAAACAGAACTGCTGCCACCACCCAGCTGTCGCCCGATTTTGTAATGATGTCATCCCCACCTGACTGACGGCTGCCTGACTAAATCCGACAAGACCATGCCTACAATTTAAAAAAGAAAAAAAAAAAAATCAAGATTTAAGATGCGGCCGATGCCTTTCCATTGCATGGTGGCAGTTGTATAGCATAAGCTATGACACATTTGTTTGTGTGTGTGTGTTTTCCAAAAGGCGAGCAAAGATGACTTGGTATTGTTGAATCCCTTCATGTTACTGTCTCCTATGAATGAATGTATGAAGGCTGTCTTTTAACCTTACCACCCACAACGAGAGGAGCAGAGATAAACAGTCACACTGTGAGAAGAGAACAAAGAACAGTGGGGCAGCTGTGAAGATAAAGCTGATATTTTACCGCAGCTTTACACGAGATCTTCATAAAAAATAAAGCTACAACCCAACAAAAAAAGGTAACTGTACTACTAAAAATAAAGACAATTATTCTCCATACGTAACAAATGGTGCAACTTACTTTTTTCTATAAAATGATTCAAGAAAAAATAGTTTTCCTAGATATACGTTAGTTATGTGGCTAAGGAGGTTTAGAAAGTGGACGGTGGGTGGATTTACTTTATAGACAGACTATTCTTTACATTTGAGACCAAATAAATTGTTGTGGTCAGAGTATTTGATGTAGTTCCTTGGGAAACCTCAGTAGAAAAGGAAAACAGAATTGTGAGGAGCAGAAAAAGGAAAGTTAACAGTTAAGGTTTGCCCATTGGAAGTTGGTAGTGGAGGCTTTGTGGCAAAGTCAGTTTGCTCTTTGCTTTGGGAGCTAAGAGTGAAGCAAAGAGCCTAAAGCAAATTATCAACATAGTGGCCAATACTGCAACTGGTAGAAAATTAGACAACTGTGTTAGGGACCTTTGATCAGTGAGTAAAAAGTTGTAAACAAGTAAACATGTAAAAGAAAAGCCTTCAAGTTATGATTTGCAGAGAGGAATCTGCTATTTTTTGTAGCTTAACTAACTTTCTTACACCATTAATCTTTTTTCATTTTTTTTTTCTGGTCTGGGAGCTGATATCAGTACTATAGGTCTTTGGTGTAATTTGTAATTGCAAAAAAAAAAGAAAAAAAAAAGCGATATTTGTTCCTCTTCAATTGAAATGTTCTTAAAGAGGGACTACTTCTTGCTAATTGGCTAATTGACAACTTAGCTGTTACACTTACTATATTTTCCACACCATATGACACACCATCAATGAATGGTCTATTTTTGAACTTATGTTCAAAACTTATAAGGCGTACTGAACAATAAGACTTTACTCAGTGGCGTTCACTCTAGAAATTTGTATTTGCAATACCTATAAAGCTACCTACACACCGGGTACGTGATGCGTGTTCAAGAATGCTCCAAACGGGCATTCTAGCTCACACTTTTAGCATATGGTGTTTACACTGGACTGTCGCAACTCAATACTAGCGCATGGACTCAGTTGGAATACGTTTGGTGTGAAATGTTGAAGCGGTGCAAATCTCGCAAATCTTGCCACAGACTATTTTTTTATTAAACATATTCCGACATATGAAAGACTTAGTATCATTAATCTGTCTGGGTACAAACCACAATCATTCATTTTTCCTTTGTGATTAATGTTCAAACGCTTCGCACCTCTGTGTCTTGAGCAGGAGCTACAGTATCGTACAGTATCAGTACGTCTACCAATTCAGAGTCCCTGACGGGTCAATATTCAAATAGTTTAACTTTCCACAGGCCATCAACGGACACGTGTTTTGTACATAGAGCCCCAAAATGGATCTAAATCCTGGATAGTAACATGTGAATGCAAGAGTTTTGGACAAAGAAGACTGAAAGACACATTTACACAAGTTTATGTAGACTTTTCACTGGTAGCAGTTATTTGAACGTGTCTTTCTGAGGCCGGTGTGAACGCAGCATAACTCCCAACCTTGTCTGCAACAAACGGATAGGCCCACTGCCAAAAGAATCGTAAGAGTGACTATGCTATGCCATGACCCTGCTGGTAACGCTTAAAAAAAAAAAAAACAGTCTGACGCTGCTCCACGTTAGCCGCATTACCATGTTTACAGTAGCTGTGTTTCAATTATACATATGAACAAAACTTTAGCAAAATGTGAAACATGACAGACGTGAACAATACTTTGATTTGTAGCAGAAACATTTAAATTTCTGCCACAGCACTAGTACTTATCAACATCTATCAAAGGAGACGTCGGCATCTTATTCAGGCTATGGAGCAGCAAGTTTCGTGGGAGCAGCTACGGATGAAGCAATTTTGGGAAATCTTGGTTGATGGTTTTACAGAAGAGCTGTGGATCCAACAATTCCACACGACGCTCAACTTTTGATGAGCTGTGTGATCTCTGTGCAGCGGTGGAGCCACTGTTGGTTACAGGACTCATTTGAAGAGTTTCCATTACAACTTTTTTTAATTGTCGATCTCTATATGCCTCAAAAACAGCCTCAACCAAGTGCAAAAACTTGTTTTCAATATTTGGAATTTTTTTTTTAATCGTCGCATTTCCATCAGGAAAATGTATTATTGCAAATATGATTTGTGCAATTTCATAGTCAATGGAAACGCAGTTAATGACACCCAACATTGCTTACTAATCATACAAAAGCAAACTTAGATTTTGACAGAGGACCATGTACTTCTCAAAAA
>NC_050532.1:15620760-15624546 GCF_002922805.2 Oryzias melastigma
GAAAATTTATTATTGCAAATCAGATTTGTGCAATTTCATAGTCGATGGAAATACAGCTAGTAACACCCAACATTGCTTACTAATCATACAAAAACAAACTTAGATTTTGACAAAGGACCATGTACTTCTCAAAAATGCCTTAACAGCAATAAGCACAACCAGAATTATTCCATATAGTTTATGAGGCGCTCTGCATTATCAACTGCACTGATGTTTTTCGAACAAAATTAAGGCTTTTCAGTTTGACTTTTATTATAGAATATATGGTACATCCAAATTTTCTCTTTTCTATTTTATTTTCCATTTATTTGAAAATAGACATCAATAAGCATAACCAGTTTGGAGGGTTTTGTCTATCCTCTTCTTGGGCACACCTGCCGTCTTTCTTTTATCTTTACTTTTGTCAGATTTTTTTCTCATCCTCTTTTTTTTCATAATCCATTTATCATCCTAGCTTTCTTCTTGTCAATTCACTTCTGTAGTGTCACTACCACCACCATCCCCCTGCCAGGATGCTGGTATGGCAGCTTCCTACAGGCATCTCTGGGATCAGGTGGCAGATTCACAACATATGCCAACAACATGACCTTGTCTTAGAGGAGCCCACTCGAGTCCAGTAACGGGGGCAACAGGGGCCAAAAAGGTGAGAGGGAGAGAGAGGAAGACGAATGAGACAACAGACGGAAATGGTAATGTATCTGGCATGATGTAACCCACTTCTATCACCCTCTGTCTTGCCCTATATCTCGTCAATGGGTGCATGCAGAGTGAAATGTCATTCTCAAAGCGTTATAAAGAAGCTTGTGACGAGACAGATGAGCTGCAGCTTTAGTCAGATGGTCTCCCTACACCAGTCTGCTGAAACACTTAGAAAGCGGAGTTCAGCACAATAATTAACTTTTAAAAAAGCATCACTCCCCGAACAAGGCAAATATTAAAAATTCAAGAAAATAAAAGACCCACACATCTTTTTTCTAGATTTAGATCTCTGAATTCTCTGAAAATTGCCAACATATATTTATAAAATGAAACAATCTTCAGCTACTCAGTGTCACATGTGATATCTTAGCTCAAGATATGTCTATCTCTGTGTGTATGTCGATGCAATTCCTGTGTACATATATGCCAGTTGATGAATGAAATTGAAGCAGCTTCATATTTGGAAGAAAAGCCAGTGTTGTGTTTGTGCTTTCTAGAGAGAGTGCAGAGATAGCCCCAGGTTGTTTGTGAAGGGGTGGGTGTGTTAAAGCACACTGGTGTGGAGTTTGAACACCCTCTTGTGTAAACTGCACTTGATTTGAACTGCACATCATAGGAAAATGCCTCTAAGAGTCTACACATATTTATGCAACATTAGATGCATAAATAGGGATGGTTATTATTTTTTTAACTGTTATTTTTTGTTATTATATTGAGAAGATTTTGTAACTTGTTTTTCAATTCACAAATACATTATTTCAAGAAAAACAAAAACAATTAGATTGCATTATCTTAATGTAAACTAAGTTTGGGCTAGAAAAAAAGTTTATGGTAAACGTATGATTAACATATTTTTTATTTAAAGGGCCTATATCATGAAAAAATCTTTTTTTTTTTTAACTTTTAAGTGTTTTATAATGTTATCAAAAACACCAAAAAGCATCTCTGAGCACACCTCTAAAACCCTGAGCACCAGCCCCTTCCAATCCACGAAAACAAGCAGGTCCTCACAATGTGACATAGACAAGTGAGAACCGCCCTCAGGGGAACACAAACGCCCACTTTCTCCATGGAGAAGCGGTGATAGGCAAAACACTTTTTTATTTTTTAACCACAATATGCACTTTCATTTTTGCAAAAGTTCAGATGTTGTTTGTTTGTGTGGGTGAAATGCAGATGTCGGCTCTAGGATGATGTCATGGAATGGGCATCACCCACAATGAGCAAAAGGCGGGGCCTCAGAGATCGAATCGTCTTACTTCCGGATAGAAAAAGAGCTTACGAAAATAACTCCTACTTCATATAAAAACTGGTTCTAAGGTTTTATATATATATATAGAGAGAGAGAGAGAGAGATTTTGAACTTTGTAAGGCTTAGCATAATACGGGACTTTTAATACAATATATAAATTCGTTTTTTTCAGAACTTTAATTTGTAGTTGTAAATAACTTATATATTGAATAGCAAACAATAACAATTTTGTTGTTTGTTTTCTAATAGAGGAATACTAAACAGCACTATGTAATATCAATGTTTTCAAGTCTCAGGAGACAATTCAATTAAATTATGTCCCTCATAACATATCAAAATAGCCTATTTTTACAAGAAATTCAATCCATCCAAGATAAATAGAAAGTGTAAGTTTCCTGTAAAATATTTTTGGGGGTTTATTGTTAGAGATGACTGGTTCTTTCATTTCTTTTGAAAGGTTCGGAAACTAAACTAAACTAAATACTATAGTGTCCAGTATTCACCAAAAAATGTCCTTTAAGTGGATTTTAGATCATTTCCAAATTCTCAAAAATTCACAATTGTGGTTTTAATAAAAATTACCATAGCTGGAGTTCTTGCTAGTTTGAGTCAATTTTCTGGAAAGACCTGACTTCAAGCTATCTGCTTAATCCTCATGAAAGCAGTGAGGCTGAACACTAGTTTTGTTAAAATAAATATGTCATAAAGTTTGCATGAAATTACTTTGATTTTATGCAATTTTTGATTTTAATTTAATATTTCAAATTACCTGGAGGGCAAAACACAAGATGTGAGAGGTTGTTTACACTATTTTTTGCCTATTTTTTTGTTTTTTGTCAGGTATACATGAAGGATCCTGGTTCTCCAGCCCTCTTTTCAATCACTGAACTGCTCAACTACTGTATGGTTGCAAGCTGTATGCAATAAACTGATTTCTGAGAATCTTATCTGTTCTCAGAAAGCTTCCATCTAAGAAGAAAGCTGAATGTAACAAGGCCTACACTCTCAAACCAGTCAATAAATGGAATAACTGACACTTGGGCCATTATATCATCCGTTTGTAGCTCTAAAGTAATGAACTGTAATAGGGAAATGATAATAATGATGATAGTCGTAATTAGTGGGATAATAACAGGGCAATCACAGGGTGCCATAACGGGAACCATTAAGCAAGATCTATGATTGATCTGTTGCAAGGGTGGCAGCTTGGTAATCGTGCAAGAAATCCCTGGAATGATATGATGCAGATTATGTGTGTTCAAGTGTGTTTGTTGAGTATTAAACATCAGTTAGCCTGTTTTTACATGGATGCTTTAGCAAATTGTGCATTAGGGCATCAAAGTCCCAAGACTTTCTACATATAGTCAAATGTTACTTTTTTTAGCTATATGAAACCTGTTATTAATTACTTACAGTAAGTGTTTGTGTAAATTATATACTTACATGTTATTTTTTACACAATAAATATTGAGCTACTTTGGATTTTCTGAGCACATAAATCCTTAAAATAGGTCAATTCTGTAGAATCGCTAAACACTTAAATAATAACTATATCTTGAAATGTCAATCTCTTTATGAACTTTCGATTTTTGTCTAGAACAGGGGTGTGTAAACGTTTGACCTGTGGGCCACAAAGGGTTCTAAAATTTGACAGAAGGGATGGACGAGGTGGAGATGCATGGAGCGCTTTGGTAATCCCCCTCTATAAGAGAGAAAAAAAAGGATGGAATCGGGACAAAACCATGGTTTCATTTTGATAGACAATCAACATTTATATTTCAAAATAGAACATTTTAAAGTATTTAAATTTCTAAATGGTGCACTTTGTGCACATT
>NC_050532.1:15624706-15633296 GCF_002922805.2 Oryzias melastigma
GCATGGAGCGCTTTGGTAATCCCCCTCTATAAGAGAGAAAAAAAAAGCATGGAATCTGGACAAAATCATGCTTTCATTTTGATAGGCAATCAACATTTATATTTCAAAATAGAACATTTTGAAGGATATGCATTTCTAAATGGTGCACTTTGTGCACATGTTGGTGCCAATTGCACCAACAGGTTGATGTCCCTCAGAGGGAAAAGCAGACAAATGCTGCATTCAGGGATGATCAAAATATGACTCCAAACACAAGTGAACGTTGGAAAAACAACAAATCTTCAATATATTTGTGGTGCGCCATCTATTGGGAGACACCAAAATTACAGTATAAAATAAATTAATTATAAGGATTATCAGTGTAACTTATTTAAGTTTGGTGGGTCAGAATAAATAGTTCAATAGGTCCTAATTGGCCCCCGGGGCGTGGTTGGCCCACTCCTAGAACTATGATGAAAACCAATTTCTCTCCTTTTTTTTCCTTTTAGTTTAAACTTTTTTTCTTTACATTTTTATACAAGTTAAAAATTTAGTAAGGAAACCTTGCCAGAATGTGTCCTAAAACAATAAAAAATGTAAATATGTTTATTTTTGATTTTTTTTTTCTCTGTTACTTTATAAATTAAACAAAAAGAATTGCATAGTTTTGGCAATATTTAAATCCCTTTTGTTGGTGAAAAATGACTGCTATGTTGGTTCTAGATGCTGAACACAATACAAAACAGACTGTGTGGGAACACTGAGCAAATTTAAGCTCACTCAAAAAAATAAAACTGAAAAAATACAACTAAAGTGTACTGTCTAGTCAGACTACACCCACCACCGCCCAGCTAGAGCTTCTTCAGTCTGAGTGAGTATGTCCTCTCTATATCAAGTAAATAATACAAAGTGCGTCTCCTCCATCCAAAAAGTTTGTGGGTATACGAATGCCCTGATGCAATTGAACCTCAATGCAAGAGAGCAATCTCATTTCTGTACACACAGGGGCTTTTCATTGTGTGGGTAGCTGTAGGTGATCGCGTGGTAAACCTCAAAGAGAGTGGACTGAACTGGAAGATATATTGTACTTCTTTCACCTCCGAGATTTGGGATGCGTCTTGACAGGGCTGTCTTTGCCAGCCTATGTGTGTGTTAGTGTGTGTGTGTGTGGGAGAAGTAGTGTGAGGTCTTTGCAGTCAGGCTGAGCTTTCAGAAAGAAGCCGAGACCTGCCTGCATCCTGTCAGGAGTTCTAACACATCCATAATGTATCAGAAGGATATTGTCTTGGCCATGATAACAGCCTCTAGAATACCAAACCTTCTGTTCTGGTCAGGCAGTGAGAGGACCACAGATACTTTTAGGGTTTTGTTTTTTCATCCCAATTTCAGATAAAATTGGATGCAAATGAAACACATCAAGCGTTGAACTAATTGTAAATTGTAAAAAGTTTAAGCTCCATTTAGAATTCAGGAATTTTGAACATAAGTTCATATTCTTCTAATTCAGTTGATTTGTGCAACTTCGAACATCTATTTTGAAATCAAGTGAAACTAAACCATTACTGATGCCTTACAATCCAGTAAGGGATAAAAGTTATTTTTAAGGTGTGCATCATTTGAAATGAGAATAACAGAAAATACTTAAAAACTGGAAAAATGTACCCATAATGCAAGCTGCATCACAACAAAGATTTACAAGTATAAAGCATATTCACACTGGGTATAAGATGCTACGGTCACAACCACCACCGATGGGAAAGTGTCTGCAGAATCTTCAATATTTCATGCAGCCGTCTGATTTTTTAAAATGTTGTTTGCATGGTCATGAATGTCCGGCAGCTATCACATGTCAGGGATGATGTCATGATGGAATTGGGCGGCAGCCGGATCACTGGCCAGCACCAAATATACAAACGTCTCCAGACGGCGGCCGTCCATGTCAAGTGCCACTGGCCACCAGCTGCCCAATCCGGGGGCTGCACTACTTGTCATTCGCAACTCAGATTTTTATGTTACATTACAATCTTATCAATTAACTATTGTACCCCCTCATAGACAATATACCTCCCAAGAAAACACAATGTTATGTATTTGTCATATTCTTCTCAGCGTCAACCAATATTTGTCAATCTGCAGGTCTATGAGTCGCTGTGGTGCTCTCAACGCCATGATAAACTATGAGCAGCAACAAGTCACAAAGTTTCATGAGCTGAACATGCAAGACTGGCCAACCCTGGTTTATCTTTCCCCGCCCAGCTCGTCCCAGGTCACCTGGATCAGATCATTTCAGTTAATCTACCATCAAAACTACGCTTAGGAAGTCTATCTAAATGTCATTCTCAGAAAAAAAAAAAATAAATAAAAAATCACAGAAGATTTTATACATCTATTATATAAAACATTTTCTTGAACAATAATGACTATAGGGTTTGATTATGAGTCAGCCGCTGGAAAGAACAGATGGTACCAGTCTGCAGGAATGAGCATGTAACATGACCCGAGTTTAAAGAGCCATATTATTAGAACTGTCCTGAATTTGAATGAAGCATGGCCTTTGCATTACTTCCTCTCTTTAGTTCATGTCTGCCCTATAGTCTGCTTGAATGTATGTCACATTCACACTGTTGCTCAATCACAGCAGGGTCTGCTAACCAGTCACTAGAGACCACTCTTGTCAGAATTTACTCTCATGAACATTTACACTCATCATTGTGATTTGGTGCCCCGTCCAGCAGATGCCCATTTTCGGCCCTGCACTCAGATAAAAAAGTTGGAAAAGTGATGGATTCCCATTTATATTTTGAAAATACCAGTTTTATGACAGTTGTGTCATTTTATTTTGCTTTATTTATCCAGCAAACTTTTGAAGTCAGACTTAGCTAAAGCTAGCATTCAGTTGTTAGCTTCCATTCCGTTATAGAATTTTTTCAAATCAGAAACGCCTTCTATGAATAAACAACTTTGTTTCATTGAATCTTCTTCATCTGTTTAAAAAAAATCAACTGATATTCTTAGACTTTCTTAAACACAATTTCTTGTAGTAGTATGCATTTTATTTTGAAAATACATTTTCAGAAATCGGTAGCTTAAAAACGCCAACTTTGGCCCCATTTGGACCGATCCGTGAAAAAATTATTTAATTTAAACCTGAAAAAAGTTGGGGACCATTGCTTCGGCACATCTCTTCAGGAGGGACCACAGCAAATCAGCTTTCTCTGATTCGCACAGGTGGTTTGGCAGTTTTCTGCTGGATGCCCTTCCTGACACAACCCTGTGGTTTTTATCCAGGCTGGGGACAGGCACAGGGAAAAAAGTCTACCTTTATACATATGCCAAAAAGAAAACCTGATTTTTTTGTTTTTGTTTTTGTTTTGTTTTTCAATCATATTTAGTTTTAATTAAGGTATCTCCAAGATGAAATATGTTGACTTAAAGAAAGATTGAGCTGTGAGGTGGGAAGATGTCTGTAAATTCCTTTGTTAAATACGTCCCTCATTTTAAAACACAGTTGTGTTGTAAGGCTTCATTTACCTGCTGAGACTGTGTTTGTCTGGCAGTCACTCATCAGTGTCGACCTGTCTTCCCTACCTTCCTGTCTCATCCATTGTGAGGGCTGCCTGCAGCCATCCATTTCTTCCATCACTCCATGTGGCCACATCCATCTCGGTGCAGCCAGACACAGTTAAAACTGTGTCACTGCTGTAGGTGTGTGTGTGTGAGGGGGTATGAGTGATGGTGGAAGAAAGGCTGAAAAAGTATGAGTGTATTCTCCTTGGTTTGTTTGAATGTGCTTTTGATTGACAACACGGCCAAGCACGAGTCGGTGTAGGCTAAATACTCCTTCCGAACCCATCTGTCTGCTGCCTTTAGGATGATGGTTTGCATTTAAGAGGGCATTACAGATGGCAGAGCTTCACAAATGCTACAAATTGCGTATATCCTGGATAAAAACCACCATTTGAGGAAGCAAAAGCACTATTATAATTACTGCTAGGGCCACAAGGTTATCTATTCGGTTTTTCTCTTGTCAGTGTTGGATTATAGCAGCAACAGACTAAACACAGATGACATTTCTTTTCGTTTTTCTACCAATCTAGCATCTCTCTAGAGAAAAGTCCTCCGTGGTTTCCTACCAATTGGGAAATGTTGTTTTTATAGCATGCTTCCCCTTCAATTTGACTTTGAACATTTCAAGACTGTCAACAAAAAAGGAGCCACAACACAAACAGATAGATTTCACTAGAAAAGAGCAGCTTTTTCTGACTGCTCATAAACATGCTCAACCAGCTCTTATTGGCACCGTTAAAAACCAAAGTCTGTAAAGTAAAACACAGTTTTAAAAACACTGAAGGGCTTTGAATTCCAAAACATCTAGAGCTCCACTCGTGTTGTTGACTTCCTGTTGGGCTCCGAGTCTGCGTGTGATTTATAGTCAGCTGCAGGGTGGTACTGGGGCACTGGTTCAGGCGGTGCCATGGGAGATTGTGTAACAGAACTTTGGCAGTTCAGTAATCACTCTCTTCCTTTGTATTCAGTTGTAGGACCTGTTGGGGAGCAGTTTTCCACAGCCGGTGTTTACTGTTCACCTGCTATCACAAACTTAACCAACTCAGTGTCTAAAAGTGAGTATTTTCATGCTGCACTACCAGTGGGTCCTGTATGCCATTTATGAGGATCATAGAGAGATAAAAAGGTTGCCATGGCCATGAAAAAGTAACCCTGCAGTAGCTTTAAATGAAAGATAAAAGCCATTAGGTGCAAATGATAGAAAATTATTCTTATTTTACCATTTTATCTTTTGCTCCCCTGCTAAAAAATAACCATCTTTCTCTGTCATGATTTGTGGTAGGACTTGTTTTTCATGTTCTCCACTTTCTCTTCTCACTCTGTTTTCTCTCACCACCTGTGTAGCCAAGTCACACTTAGGTGTTCCACCTGTGTCGTCATGGTTCTTCGCCTTCTCTGCCGGTTTGTTGTGCTTTAGCGGTCTGTCATAAGGTTTGTCCATCTGTTTCTTTCCCTGGTTAGGATTTGGCTATTCCATTTCGGTTATCCGTTAATTCTTCTGACCCTAAAGTCTCACTCTTTTGATCTATTGTAAAAGCGTTCCCAGTGGCCTTTTTTATTATGATAATGCCTTTTTTAAGCAAAAATCTAAAAAATGTTGTAATTTCTAATTTTCTAGGATATATTTTCTGCAGACTTAGGGTTCCCCCTCATCTGACACCATTCCCCCTGAACTCTTTCTTTATCTCCTTTCTAAGGGGGTTTATCAGGGAGCAAAGAAACAAGATTATCTTTTGTTTTGGGCTTGACCTTTATGAACTCTATTTTTCAGGCTCCCCTCATTTTACCCCAATTGATCTCCATATGTTATTCCTGTGTGTGCATTAGTTTTGGTCCTGCTTCAACCTTTAGTCAAGGACTTTCGACTTAAAATAAAAGGAAAATAAATAAATATTAGCAACAAAAAGACACCATTGCATCACCATGTTTGACGCCTAACATTAAGAAGGAGCATGAAAAATGAAATGAAACACGAGCTCAAAGCAAGTTTGGTTACTTCTTGATAAACTCTGCAGCTTTTCTTCTGTCATCCCCACACTCCTGTTGCAAAAAAACTCTCCCTGCTCTTAAGAACAGAATTTTAACCATTAACTATTTCCCCTTAATATTCAAGCAAATATTTAATTTATTTGTGTTATGCATAAAACGTCTTTAAACTTATACATATAAAAAGGAATAAGGCGGCTGCTCACCATGGTATTGAAAGTGTGAAAGCCTTTTTAAATTCAAATCCCTGTAACTAACTGTAGGAATTATGTAAAAAAATCCATTAAACACTTGAGACAAAATAAGCATTATGCCCTTTATAATTACCACTTTAAATAATGTCTTATTGTTCTTTCCTAGTCTTTATGCTGTCTTAAATTTTGGCGTTTGATTTCATGGTGTTTGAGTTAAAGGTCGGCAGTTTCAGGGATTCTTTTTCTGGATTATTAAAGTAAAAAACATGTTTTTTTTTATTTTTATTGCCTTCAATGGCTTACAAGTAATTAATTTTTGCAAATGAATATTTAAAAAAACATACAAAATGTGTAATGTTTCATAGTGCATTGATTAAAACCAGGATAACATTGAGGGGAGAGTTATTTCTCCCCAAAAAACTGGAAAAATAGCAAAAAAAAACTCCCAATAGGAGGGCCATTTGTTTCATTCTATTCATTATTTGTAATTTCATTTCCATAATTGATTTAGCTACAATCTAAAAAGCACTACATTGATTGCAAAGCACCATGTACTACAATACAGTAAAAAATAGGGGAACAAAATCCATCAATCCTACCAAGTAGAGACATAGTGCAGCTGTAGAACACATGCATAAAACTGCTGTCGTCATAAATTAAATAGAAACCCTCAGGACTGCAGACATTTTAGTCCCTAACATTGAATCATACACTTACTTATGCAATCATGAAAGACCCTGACAGAAATGCATCAGAATTAATTACAACAGACATGAAAGAGGAGCAGGCAGTAAAGAGCCAGAGATGGAGTGAGGGGATGGGGGGGTGGAAGGCGGACACTTGTTGACATTTCTAAGGGTCGGTCTAATCAAAGGCTCAGAGTCTGTGATCTGCCCCTCGCTCTGTGTCTTAGAGCACAGATGCTATCAACAAATCATGGTCAAAATAAATAAGTATGAATGGCATTGTAATTTGTCTTACATCATTGTACTGTGTATTATTTTATTTTTAAAAAGGCAAAAAAAAAAAGACTTATTCTTTATTTTGAGCTCTCATTGTGTTTCGCTATGATTTGCTTTTAAGTTTAGGCCACTTCTTTGAAGAGGTTGGGATGAATGTATGTTGTCTGCTACACAAAAGGAGATACAGAACCCTGGATTGGTACTTAGTGCGCTCAAAATGCTAACTTTTGAAGACAAGGTAATAATTTTTGCCCACATAATGCTATTTGTACACACAATTTCCCAAATTCTGTGCATAAAATGCAAACTCGTGAGCATAAACTCCAAATAAAACGTTAATTTGTGGCCACAAAATGGCAAATTGTGTGCAAAAAATACTAAATTGAGCATTTAATTTGTAGTTGTGCACACAAAACACAAATTTGGAGCTATTAATCTGAATTTTGTGCACACAAAAACATGCATTTTTTGCTTTCTATTTGGTATTTATGCAAACAATTTTCAACAACAATTTTCTATTTTGCACAAAAAATGTAAATAAAATGCTAATTTGTGGGCACAAATGGTGATATGTGCACACAAAATAATAATTTGTAGCATTTTATTTGCATTTTATGCACACAAAATGCTAAGAAGTGCACACAAAATGTCATTTCGTAAGCACAAAATGTAAATAAAAAGGGTAATTTGTGGCCATAAATAGCATCATGTGCACACACAAATTTGAAACATTGTGGTCACAAAATTACAATTTATGTGCACAAAATGCTAATTTGGTTGAGCAATTTATTATCTTTTATATATTTTTCTTAATATCATGTTTAGGTCTCTGGAATGAGATAATATGAGTAAATTATTGAGTTTTACTGAAAAAAAAAGTTTGCTTTTATTAGCCTCATATCTAAAAAAGTCATCTGTGTGTCACCTTGGATACAACTGTCTGCATGCCTGCCTGGGTTTTAAGAATAGCATGGAGCAACAGCTGTCTGAACACAGCAGCACACTGTCTCACACTCTTGTTATGTGCTGCACCACATAAAGCTTTATTATAAAATCCAAAGATTTTACAATTAATCCTACTCGTTAGGGTGATTTATTGAGCTTATTAAATGATAAAGATAAACTGGGTAGTTCACGTATCACAGTAAAAAAAGAATTAATTTAGATATCATGTTTAAAAAAAAAACAGTGTTAATACATATTACAAATACAGTTAAAAAAATAGCCTTTTTATAATAAAGAAAATTTACCAACAAATTAAGAGAAAATTGGAGTTCAGCATTCCATCAAAATTCAACTTTAGGTTATGTTCTGCGGAGAGCTGATTGGTAAAATGCCCTACTTTCTCAACCTTTCCAACCTTCCTAATTTTATGACAGACCTCGTCACCAGAAGACAACCTCACATGTCAAACTCTTAGTGGGTCGGTCATTTTTCTGGGCTGCAAAACTTTTGTTAGACATATTTCAGACAAAATGTTAAAATAGAACAGAGAAAATAGAACAACTTCATTAAAAACTGACAGAAAAATAAACATGTTTTTAGAAGTATCTTAACATTTCAACCCTTTGTCGATTATACTTGATACATGCATAAATTTCAACAATATCCATATGTTTTTCTTTCTTTTTTCTCCAAGGTGCATGTAATGTGCATTTAGATCAGATGTGGTTTTGTTTGATTTAAATTTTTCTTACTGGGATTCTTACAGATGTTTTTTCCCTGATACTTTATGTCAGGTTTCAACGGTTTAATAAATCCCACAAAGAAATAAAGTACAAGTAAGTTTTAATAACAAAAAAACTAATAATGTATAATAATTATAATAATGTAGGATGAAAGTCTTTAAATTGCTGCCCAGCAGTGGCATTTATATTGTTTTGGACAGTATCACAGAAATGA
>NC_050532.1:15633308-15637708 GCF_002922805.2 Oryzias melastigma
AAAAAAAAAAAAAAAAAAATGCTTAACAGGAAGAGACCAACTAAATTCACAGGGAGGGCCAGTAGTGACATGTTAATGGTTCGTCCTGGTTGGATTGTCTTGGTAAAATTTGGTTCTGCTGTTAGGCAACCTCAGGGAATAGAGATACAGAGTACGTACCTACACAAGAAATGTAATTTAACACACATTATAATCATACACAGAAGAGGCCATAGCAGATTGTTTCTTGGAAAGATATACTTCGGATAACCTTTTAAGGCTTTGAAGACTTTTTGTGGCACGGTCAGCCAGAGGAGCAGAGCCATTCCAGTAGACAGGAAGAAACCAACTACATTTACTGAGAAGGCCATCTCAGTCTGGGGTCATGTCCCCGAGTCAGAGAGAGGCAATAGGTAACAGAAAGATGATAGAAAAACGCTCATTCCTGATAGCAGACTGTTCACTGTAACAGCTCTGGGCAGCTACTGCAGCAGCTGGTTGGAATAGACCACAATTCCCTCATTCTGTACATTGTACAGCTGGGGGGAGCTGTACCTGCTCACAGTACACCTCAAACACAAAGGTTACTTTGTTGTCAACCAGTCTTCCTGACATTTATTAGAATAGCTGTACCAGTAATATACATAAATCCCTCTTACCTTGGCGATTTGGACACACCAGTTGAGCAATAGCTGTGATCCAATGTTGTCCTTGTGCTCATGGACATAATCAAGCAGGCAGCCGTGAGGCATCAGCTGTGTAACAAGCTGGATTGTGGGACTCAGGCACACACCCAACAGTCGCACCAGGTGAGGGTGTTCCATGCTGGCCATGATCAGAGCCTCCTGAGAGAGACAGATGCAGCCAGGCATGAGAGCCTAACACGAGACATATGTTTGCATGCTCTAAAACAGCAATGACACATGAAAATAGAATCCAAGCAATAAAACAAACAAACTGTTTAATTATTTGACCATAACTACCATCCTTACAAAATAAAGTATTTCCATTGAAGCTAACGGTTAAAGTAAGATGTTTTTAAGCCTTAGTAACATGCACCCTATATGGAGTTTGACCTGTACAAGCCCAGCCCAAAGGGCTGTGGAGGATTTTAATGGGATCACATTTTTGTCTTGCAGTTTTCTCGAGGATTGTGTGGACAACTTAAGGGATAAAATGAAAACGGACCGTAACATTGTTGTGCATGTGGTAAATATATCATGAAGTATCTGTACGAATATTTAAGTTGTACGCACTTATGAGGTGATGTGCCCTTACACCAGACTCGGGTCGCAGGACCCTCTCAGGATGGATACTCAAAGTACACTGTGTAATTTCCAAAATTCAAACAGCCACCTGCACTTAAGGAGTGCCCCAGGTGCATGAACTTATCACTAGAGCACTGATGGGGTCCCTGTGAAGTGCGCAGGATTTGGGGGAGTTGAAAAAATCTGTCCAACCTATACTTCACCCTTAACCCTATGTGTTGTTTAAGGCAGAGTTGGAATTATTCCACTATGGCTTCTCCCAACCCCTTCAATTATAGAGGGACTTGAAGCTGTGGTGATGTACAAACTTGTCTTTGTTAAGGGGAGGGGGTAGGGACTTAGGGCCGACTATCCCTCTGGTAGGGGTGATCCACGTCATGCTCATGCAAGTGTGCTCTGAAAATCGTTTTAATCTAAGTAGTGGCTTTGTTTTAGCATGACTTTTCAAAGTTATAAAACCGATGTTATATATTTCTCAAGCGCTGACAGCAAAGCACTACCGCGCAATCGACCACCTGGTGATGACTCTGATGATGATGGAATGTCAGGTATGTTTCAAATATTATCGCATTGACTATTTATCCATAACTCTCAGTTTAGAGGGCTAATTGAAGGGTTAGGAGAAGCCGTAGGTGAAGAATTCAGATTCACTACAAACTGTTGCTTGCCCCGCAGCATACCCATAGAAAATTGGACTTGACTGGAATGCCCATTGAACATTTTTGTTTTCATTAGCTCATCAAGTGGTCTATGACCTTGATACTTTTGTGTGGGCCACCTGCATGCCAAATATATGTTAGCCCATTTGTTGCCCATAGACAACCCCATCTAACCTGTAAGGGTAGTTATGACTAAAGCTACGGTCCCACCGCTCTCTTCAACAACTTAAAATGTAACTTCGAGTGCTTATGAGCTCAATAACATTTCATAGGATTTACTTTATATTTGAGCTGTGAGGCATTATCAAAGTACACAAACATTAAAACCTTTTAAGGACTTTTTCCTCCATGAGGCTCAGCACAACCTCTTTCCTGAGAGAAAAGTGTCTTACTACTCCTACCTAGTTTAGGGGTGAAGTTAGAGTTGATTGATTTACTGCTTATTATTTTCAGGGCGAATCAAAAATTGAGGTTCCACAAAACAGTACAGAGAGCTTTTTGAATGGAAACACAAGTTTCCCTTGACCCCAACACTGTGATTGTTATAAATAGCTACACTTTGATGCAATTAGTCTAAGACAAGCCAGTAATTCACGTAACTGTAACTCTGATATTAGCTTGGCAAACACATCTGCTTTTACACAAATGCTTTAACATAATTATTTCATGTATTCTAGAAGATTCAAGTTTCCAGCTTTAGGTTTAGAAGAAAAATAATACGAGAGAAGTTAGATTCACTTTGTAATGATTAAAGCTAAAAAAGAATATTCAGGAATAGACACAAACCCTCCTGCTTTTCTTCCCCCTAACTTGTGAAGCAGAAAAAGGTTACCATGTGCAGACACCGATCCAAACACATTTACTGCACTCACACAGCACTTGTGTTAATGTCAACGTCAGAGCAAACATTGAAGGCATTAAACACCACAAGAGTATTATTCCCCTCTTCAAATGTAGACTGACCTGCTCCAGATCATAGGACGCCTTATTCTGTTTAAGGCTGGAGTTTCTCTTGAAGTGAGGAGCAAATTTCCACTCCAATCACAAGCCCTAAAATCTTATACAGCTACCCAACTTCAAAGTAACCCAACACTTTAAGGCGTTCAGTATTTCTTATTGCAAGATAAAAATGAAGACAGTTGTGGATTTACTGTAGATGTTTGGTTTAGTTTAATACAAAAGTTAGCAATAATGTTTTTTTTTTGTTTTTTTTCTTAGATTGGATAAACATTTCAGGCAGTTACACACTGTTCTCACTTAGCAAAAGGTAGCACACTTGCAGTTCCTTTTGTTAAGTACACTTGAATATAAGTTTATATATATTTTTATTTTTAATATTTTTATTAACTTATTTATATAAGTTTTCTATAGACCAGGATGTAGTGAAGTAAATAAACTAACTGAACTCTTCATCAGACTATTGTAGCATTTTAAGTTTACAATATAATGATAAATAGCATTTTACAAAAGTACATTTCAAGTTAACTGCTTCACTTTTAGCTAAGACTAAATCTACGTACAGTGAACTTTAATAGAATATTTTTTTACTAAGGGCTGCAACACTGATATCTGAGCATCATGTACTTACGTCTAAATAAACACATTTAAAAAAATGTAGTGGACAAACTAAGATAGGCAAGTAGTTGGTCATCACTAACAGAAACTTTTGATTGATACAGCTGACGTTTCAGGGATGTTAATAAGGATAAATGATGCTGTGAAGGTATATGATTCAGATAAGTTGGTTAATATTTGTCATGATATGGCCTCATTCAAAAAACAAGATAAATCTAAACCCTGGAATTTTACAATCCTAATACAAAAAAAAACAAACATAAAAAAATATTAATATGTCTTTATCTGATAAAAATAATAGAACTAAGCATTAAGGATGCAAACTTAAACCATTGTAAGAACCATAAATTGTAAATATTTAAAATCATTAGCACACTCTCCTCTTACTGAAACAACTTTGAGGTTTTTTTTTTATTCCAAAAATATATCATCGATAAGAAGGAGTAAGAAACACCAAATGAGCCAGCACCCTCAGAAGAATATACAATGATAAAAAGTGACCTTCCAAAGTCTGATATTTTTCCACTGGTCTGTTTTTATGTTTTTTAATATGTGTACTGTCAATATGAATGTGTTAAATGTGTATTTGAGGTTAGATTCAAGCATTATTTTTAATGGCTTTGAAAAACAATATACTGTGGGAAAACATTTTAATAGCATTTTGGTCATTTCTTTGCATAGACTTTAGGTTAAATAGTTCTAACTCTACTCTGAAAAACAGCATTAAAACATAAATAGATTTGCTTTCCATTCAATAATTTCATTTAAATAAACAAAGCGCTTCTTCTAAACATTTGCAATTTTTGCTCTATACTTGTGAATTTTAAAATGAGTCAACCACTTGACTAGAACAAACATTTATTACTTGACAGAATTGAACTCTCCTGCCTTTGTAATGTCTGATCCTGTGCATAAAAGG
>NC_050532.1:15638172-15639933 GCF_002922805.2 Oryzias melastigma
TTTGAAAAACAATATACTGTGGGAAAACATTTTAATAGCATTTTGGTCATTTTTTTTGCATAGACTTTAGGTTAAATAGTTCTAACTCTACTCTGAAAACAACATTAAAACATAAATAGATTTGCTTTCCATTCAATAATTTCATTTAAATAAACAAAGCGCTTCTTCTAAACATTTGCAATTTTTGCTCTATACTTGTGAATTTTAAAATGAGTCAACCACTTGACTAGAACAAACATTTATTACTTGAAAGAATTGAACTCTCCTGCCTTTGTAATGTCTGATCCTGTGCATAAAAGGTATAAATTATGTGGTGAGATTTTAAAAAATGATAATCTGGGGAGATCCAAGCATTAAAAATAGTGAAATCCTCTTTGAGTCATATTTTTGATAAGTTGACTAGTTGTAAGTCCTTTAAAGATAAAAATTGTGAAAAGATTCATGTAATGAAGCTCAGTTTAGAATGACATGGGAAGGAGAAACCCATGCAGGATGACATGCTGCATCACTAAGAAGAGGGAAGAAGGCTTTATCCTGCAGACAGAGGCCACGGCCAACAGAGAATTGTGTTTCTGTGATGTGGTGGACATGGTCGGCAACAATATGTGGATAGGTGACACATGTCAAGAGTAAAATAATAAAGGTCAGACCGAATTTTGTCTAACAAATCTTGGCAGAAGTCCTACAATGCTTCTCCTGGTTTGGTACATCCCAGTGCCATGTTTTCCAAAGTAAGGGATGAACACACATTTAGACATTTGTGGTTTGTTGGTATTGAGTACAAGGTCACTTTTGCCACTTTTATCTTTGAAAAGCGGTCAGAAAAGGTCTCTCTTAAAAGTAAAAGAAATATACAAATGAAAAGTTGAATTAAGGACATTTTGTGTAAAAAAACTAACAAAATGCGAACATTTAAACACATGGATGGCTGTGCGTTTTGTTCTGGATCAGACTGATTCTTAAAAAAATAAAAAGATATGTTTTTCCGTGAGCTGTAAGAAAAGTTTCCTCATCCTGTATTCCTGTTAGAAATTTTATGTTTTAATTTCTTAAAAAAAACAAATAAATATTTTTACATGTGAAAATATGCATACAAAATATTATATATATATATATATATATATATATATATATATATATATATATTTACAAATAAATCTGGATTAAACCATTAACTGTACAAGAGAACTTAACTGAGAGAGTCCATAGAAAATAACCTATTCTAAATAAAATAAGTCATTTTTTTGTGATATGGATGCCACCGTTTGGAGCCAGACAATGTTAGTAAGCCAATGATGGGTCTAAGTCAACGTTTCTATGGCAACCACTCTCGCCAATCAGGAGTGAGCTTATTAGAAGTCAACGCACCAACCACATGAAAGTCGTTACACAAAATCTGTCAATCACACGTTTCAAATGTCAGTTTATAACTTGTAATAGAAAAATATACGATTAAAAATAGGATAATAAAGAACACGTTAAAGAAGGGTGGTGAAGCAAGAATGGTTATTCTGACAAATAGAAAGACTGAGTAACAGGTGTTTGTATCTCAACAGAATTCTATGGGATTTTGGCTTCTTGGGACCAATGGGTACTTCCTGTTTGGAACATAACAGTGGAGAGGGGGTCACTCAGTCCAGTTTTCATATACAGTCAATGACAAAAATGTTCATATGGCTAATAATCAAACATCAATTAGTAAAAATACAAACTAAAAATTGTTTTAAATCAACTGAAAAAACCACATAACAACACCCTATA
>NC_050532.1:15639980-15640829 GCF_002922805.2 Oryzias melastigma
GAACATAGATGTATATAATCTAGACATGTGTGCATCAGAAAATTAAAACTAAAGGTATTAATAGTCCTGGTTTGACTGGTGACCACAGCACCCAGACTCCCTCATATGACTACAATACCCAATATTTAGCAGTTCTTCTATTCCTATTGATCTTCAAACATACCTGTTGGTGTGACTCTGATACACTGACTTCACAAAAAGTAAGCAAGAAGGGTTTCATGTGGAAACGGTTTCTTTTGCTGATCCAAAACTCACAAATACCGATGTACCACAGACCTGAGGTGAAAAAAGGTCCTGAGAGTCTGGACATGAACTCAGTAAATACATTTTATGGAGAGCAGAAAGTATGTGCACTAACACTCCCTATACATGCTGACTGATCTTGATCCTTCCTGCCTAAAGTACCTGAAGAAACTGTCAGGAAAATGCATTTGAAAAGCTTGTAGAATCATCCCTGCATAGGATTTTGATGTTGCATCACAGACAGTTTCTTTGCCCTTGCTGTACGTGGAAAGTGTGTAAAGCAGAGACTCGTCTTTATTCCAATAAATGTAGCCTGCACTATAAAAACCAGTCCCGACTCGGTTGGAGGGCGTTTAAGCATTGTCACTTCACAGTGTGGCAGTTCCTGCAGAGTGTGCATGATCTCTCTAGGCTGTCTTGGTTTCCCCCAGGTGTTCCGGCTCTGTCTGACAGTCTAAAGAATGTGAGTTAACATTTTTACTAGCATCGCAGACTGAGGACAGAAATAGTTTGGAGCATATGCATCCAATTGTATTTTGTGTTTCCATTTGCAATCTTTCATTGTGTGACAATTTGGTCAGACTCTATAAGAAATTAGCGTAACAC
>NC_050532.1:15640931-15653130 GCF_002922805.2 Oryzias melastigma
TTCAAGTAGATGCTAAAGTAAGGTCATACAAAGGTCTTCCACTGATGTTCTGTTCTAGTAAAAACATATGTTGAAAACAGAAAAGTACAGCAGGCCTGAAGTGGAAATTGAATCAAATCACTCAATGCAAAAACATTTAACAGATCAGAATGAGGATTGAAAAAGCACAAAAAAACATACTGCCATCGAAAATAAGACAAAAATAACAAAACAATCCAAAAATATTTAGACAGAAGAAATACTGTTTTGGGGAATAATGATGTCAACCCTTCCGCTTTCCTTGGTATGTTGACATTGGGAGTGGGGTCATCTGGACCCCACAAGACAGTGCGCTGAACTCTTTTTCTCAATGATTTTTGAGTTTTACTGATGTCCCTGGCAGACATAACATCCTGTCCACCTTCGTCGACATTTGTCAAGGGAGGAATCACACATTAATATAAGGGTGGAGTCATTTGGACCCCAAAGAGAGCAGAAGGGTTAAACTGCATCCCAAGTCTCTTTTTATTTTTAGTTTTTTAAATAAATGACCAAGGTTGATAATTTAGTCAATATTTCACATTTGTTTGGATCCATGAGAATACATTTTCTATCAGCTGGAAAATCTCAATTTATTTGAACATATTTTTAATTCTCTTCTCACAAGAAGCTTTGATGTACACACCCAGGATGTTTTACATATGAGTCATCTGCAACTGCATGAATATTTAAAAATTGAGATTTGAAATTCACCCTTTTGTTGTGCTACTTAAGTCTTACTACACACCCTCATCTCATTAGATGATAGGGAATATGCTACACGCACATATGTATGGGTAAAAAAAATCCTTGACTTTTCCATGCAAGGACACACACAGGAACATAAACATAAATGTATTCTTGGTCACTTTGCCAACAAAGACAATTACAGAGTCTACTCCTAAACAGTCTGCCAATATAGTCTAACAAACACCTGTATCTATGCCAGGAATGGCTCATTGGCTTTCATGATCATCAGAAGAGTTCTCAAAGTAGCACTGAACATAAAACTAAAAAAAAAAAAAACCCATCTGATATTCATCATAGTATTCATCATAGTCACATGGAAAGACTCTTCCTTAAAGGCTGTCAAAGTGAAAGGAGAGCACGACTGCGAGCGGGTCGCTTTCGATGTGTGTGCTTACGCTGATGAGCGTTATTTCATCTGCATTGCATCATCACAGTGTAATAATTTAGATTTATTTTTCACTTTTTCCTTTTGAAATGTGCCAAGCTGCAAATGTTTAATACATGGAGTCTTAAGAACCATGTGAGGAGCCTGTGTGATGCATGTGTGATGCATGTTCTCGTTTCTGCAGGTAAGAGTCCTAGAGGCTCCAAAAAAGCCTCTTTAGGCTTCATGTTTGTTTTTTGAAAGGTGGGATTTTATCAAAAAGTGGATTGTTATTTCTATGAATAAATGCTTTTAAGTGAAATGAGTGTGCAGCTATAAAAATCAATTTTTCTATTACCGGTACTTGAAATTTCTTTTTTAAATAAACAAACATTATTTTTCTGAAATATAGTTTGGGTAACTTTTGAGTCAATTTGTGAAATAAACACTGCAAAAATTCAAAACCATTTTTTGTACATTGGACTGCAGAATTTTATTTATTTATTTTTTTCTTTGGGGGGTGGAGGGGGGGTGGTTCCGCAATTCTTTTTTGTATTATACAGTCCCCTCTCAACATACTCACATCCATGAACTCCACATTGGCCTTGGGTCCGGTGGTTTCGTTGAGGATTTTAATGGCCACGGGAATTTTCACTGTTTCGCCTTCTGGGATCCAAATACCCTGAATAGGAAAATAAGATACAAAACAAAAATCTGGATTAATAAACAAACTGACATTACACTCATATGGTGCCAATAATATCAAAACAATATAAATCTTAACTGTTTTGTATTCTTTTTTTGGAAGAAAAATGAAATAATAGAAATCCGTTCTTCAGATTGGTTTAAATTTTGGGTTTCAATAAAACTCTTTATATTTTTAACCTTTTAAAGGTTTTTCTTTTTACCATTGGTCACTACATATCCTAAGTGAGAGCATACTCTGCCGGTTCATCGTTGAATGGGCGGTACCCAGAAGGAGCAAAAGGCGGAGCCTCAGCGATCGAATTTTCTTACTTCCGGATAGGAAAAGAGTTCACAAAAATAATTAACGTTTCAGAAATAATTCATTCTTTAGTGAGGCAAAGGTATTATGACATCATATCTCTGGATACAGTTACTCTCAATGGCAAGAGAATAATACAACATAGGTTCTTTAACCGTTGAATTATAAAGATTCAACGTCTTTACTTTAATTTATGAGTAAAAAGGTCCTTCTGATAAGCTTTACAGACTCACCATGTTTCATAAAACATATATCAGTCTATAAAATTCTGAGGGAACCAACCATCATCAGATGCTATAAACAGAAATAAGGACAAATCCAGGAATAAAGTTTTGTTTTTTATGATTATTATTTCTCCCATTTCTGCCTCTCACCAACCAAATGTTGCACAGACGATGACCCCACTACCGTTCTGTTTTACTGTCACCCCAGGGTTTTCAGCGGGTGCAGTTACTTACTCTTTTTATGTTCTGGCCTTTAGCCTCCTACCACATAACCTGTTATTAATGATCCTGAACTCATGGTGGAAGATGTGGATTTCTTTGACATCATGTGCGATTTACAGCTCTACCGGGTTTCGATCTGGGCTACATATCTGACCCCTAAGTCACGTATGATCTTCCTTGTAAGCTCTGCTACTCTAGAAAATCCTGTTTAACTGTTATCATGGTGATGCTGAAAACTAGAATTGACAGAGAAATTTGCAATTATTGGCTTAAAGTTATGGGAAAAGCTCCCAGGGGAGGTCGGGTCTGCAGAGTCTGTGACCTCCCATCCAACCTATGTTTATAGCATTTTAATAATTAATTTTTTTTGTCAAGGTCACCCAATGAAAATCCAGCAGTTATTGTTTTCAAAGACAAAGGAAAAACGTTGCCACTATTTGCAAGGTTAGAGCTGCATTAACAATTCTTCAACTTTATCGTCATCGTTATGGGAGGAATTTTGGGGGGAAAAAAAGGGTAAACTATCTTTACTGCTCTTATTTCCCATTCATCCCTTCTTGTCCACATCAACATTATATCGACATTATTGTGACAAATTGACACATTTCTTCTTTTATTTTGTTCCAGATTTACTTTCTAAGTGCTATCTTCCTTTGTCAAAGTCAAGGTGAAGATCTATAGATCTGGTTGAGATTATCTAAAAAAAAATCTGGTTAAGCTTTACCTTATACACGGTTCCAAACGCTCCAGATCCCAAAATCTTGATTCTTTTAAGTTCAGTTTCTTTCAGGATGCGAAGCTGGGCTTGATTAGGAGCTGTTCCACTTGGTGTCAAAGGTTCAACCAACTGGAAAAATGAAAACACAAAATCAGCAACAAATGATCAGTGAGCAAGGTAAAAAATATATAAATATATATTATTGATTGGTTTGCAATGAGAACTTGAATTGAATAAAGTTACATGCAAGTCGAACGATAAATTCTGAATTCATTAAATTCTTTAAGGATTTTTAGAAGTTGAGAATTATTAGATATTTTCCTGTGATCTCCAAAACCACTTGCAAGGTAAATATTACAATATAAAACTTATCATTTTCATTAGCAAAATAAGTAATGAAAAGAAAATTACCTTACTTGACTGATGTGAATACAAATGATTTATAACAATCTGAAATTATTTAATGGACGAGAAGATGTTTTGCTTGGTATAGACAACTTAGTTAGGAACTACCACTTAACATAAAGGAAGCTTATGACAAATAATAATAGAAGAGTTGAAAAAACAAGATAAACAGAAAGAGTCTTCCTGTGCCTGTCCCCAGCCTGGATAAAATACAGGTGTCAGGAAGGACATCTGGCATAAAAATATCTGCCAAACCAAATGTGTGGATTGATAAAAGCAGATTTGTAGTAGCGACTCCTAACAAGATATGCCGAAGGTGAACAACAGCAACACATAACCCAAGTTATGGATTATATAAGTTCGCTTCCTCGCACTCCCTGTCAAGTAATCTAACTGTGATTGATTATTAAATATGTGTCTAATTTATGTACTATTACCTGATTGCTTGAAATAAACCATTTCATTAATTCAAGTTTGGGTTAAAATCATTTAGGACTCTACCAACAATATGAGGGTGAGTAGATTAGTGTATTGTTAGTCGAATACGAATCGTATTAAATCTTTTCACACAAAAAAATCAACGTTTTGCCATCCCACTGAGGTGAGAGGATACTATAGCAAGCTGCTGACTTTTTCAAATGATCATGGCTTGTCCACCACCAAAATCAACAGTGAGGTAAAAGTTGATTTCTTTTACTTTTTACGATTTTACCCTTGTGCTATCCTAAACATGTTGACAATAAAAGTGGGGTCATCTGGACCCCACAAGACTTTTTTGAACTTGTTTTTAAGGATTTTCTATCTTCATTGGTGTCCGTTCCAGATATAAAATCCTGATCAAACATCAATGTAAGGGTGGGGTCATCTGGACCCCACAAGAAAGCACATGGGTTAAAAGGTAAAGTAGTGAATTAGCTTTGTTAGATCTTGTGCTAAGACAAACACATAAACAGACCCTTTCCAAAAAATAGAAAATCCTGGAAAAGTCATTCCCATAAATACATTCAAAAAATAAAACATTTTTAAGGAATAGATTTAGGGGCACACTGTTTCATTGATTTCAAGACTGTGTTTATTTTCTACATAATGTGGGGTTTTAGCTCAACTTCGGAAAATCAGAATCCTCTGAAAAAAGCTGCCCAAATTCTACAGGACATGAATGTTTGTAATTAGTAGTAGTTTCACCAACTAATCACCCACTAGTGTCAAAACAGCTGCATAGGTTCCCCAGGTGGCATTAAATTGGTTCAGTCTGGTTCAATATGGGGAAGACTTATCAACTAGCCACCACTGATCCCTCTATTGTATGGGTCTCACAAACGGGTAGACGGCTGGTTCAACGGAATCAGAAACATGAGAAGATAGGTCAGGAGATAACGCTCGGTATGCAGGCAGGGTGGCACAAAAAATACTTCACACTGAGCGAGGCTCTCAAGTCTCATGTGGGTGATTGTCAATGAGCAGCATCCGGGGACTGTGTGTTTGGGCAGCTGGGAGATGAAGTGTATTATTACTCTAGAAATGGCTCCCGCCAGTGACCAGAGGGGGAGACGAAGCCTTGACTCTTGACAATGGGTAAGCCCCAAAAGTTCCTAGCTAAGGTGGCTGGCTGTCCAAGCAGAACAAAGGGAAGTCTAACGGAAGAGCAAAATGTGGCAGGAGAAGATGCACCAGCGAAAGAGAAAATCATAAAAAAAAGATTCAAATAGAAAAGGATGGCCTGCTTTGATTAGTATTTTTAGTTGTTTCTCCTCCTTAAAAGTGCTATTTTATCATTTTTTAATTATTCATTTTTATTTTAGGAATCTTTGAACATATTTTATCACTATATAGATGTATAGGCCTATGGGAAACTTTGTTTTGAGGAACACCTCACATTACAAACTCATCACTGGAACAAACTGCACTCATTATGCAAAGTACCACTGCATATTTTTTGGAAATGTGGTTCTGGGAATGCTTCAATGTATGCACGAAAAAGAAAAAAAAATAAACTTATGTAAGATCCAAAGATGTGGAATATGTGTAAGAAAAGTACAGCTTAGGAGCAGAAGTGAAATGCCACAACATATTAAAGCTCTCCTTTTTTTTTTGACACTTTACTTATACTTGCTGGTTGTGAAGAGAGAAAAAGCAGTGAAACAAGACCTTTTTTCCTCACTGAGGACACACTAGAGCAGCTGATAAGGATGCACTCCTCTTTTTTAAAAAACAGGGATAGAGTGCTTTCTCCTCTTCTAATGGCATGCTCCCCCACCTCCTCCGAAAATAAGTATTCACTCCAGCAGATTATGGCAAAGTCAACAGCTGAGTCTCCGAGTTAGATGCTTTTTCACTGTTTTTGCAGTCACCACTTGAAATAAAGACGTCTCATTATTTTTCTTATAGTTTTGTCGAGCTACATTTTTGTCCTCAACATTTTGATAAACCAGGCACCAAATGTATATTTTAAACAGGGATGATCTTAGACTACTTTGGGCTTTCCAAATAGTTCAAAAAATCCTGCAAACCTCTGTTTCCAGGAAGCGGCGAAGGGCTCTCTTCTTCTTAATGTTCTTCCGCCGTACAGACACGGCCACGCTGAGTGCCATGATCACCACCATGAAGAGGCCACCAATCACTCCTGCTGCAATTAGAGGGGTTCTGGAGAAAAGTGGAGAAGGAGGAGATGATGATAAATGAATAGGCGAAATCTACCTAATATTCGAAGAGAAAGATTAATTTGAGCAGCAATCACAAAAGCCTCATGTTTACACAAACAAACACAATCAAGCAGGCAGATAAACAAACATCATATTTTCGTAATGTATTTGCCTCTGTGACTTATCCTTAAAATCCCTCACCTTTTCTTTTATACCCGCACAGTTTCCCACAAATCCCTTGGATAACTAATATTCTTCCCCGCTGTCTCATTAAAAATCAGGTCAAGATCAAAAACATGTAAATCAGCATCAGAAACGAGCCCTCACACTCACACTGCTGTCATTTCAAATCAAGCTTTAATAAATTCCTCATTTGCCCCCAAAAGTGTGCGAAGTTACTACAGAAGCAAAACAGAGTTCAATCCCTTTGTGTCCATCAGCTCAGTATTAAACCGTATGGGTACTGCGAGAAGCTTTCTCATGCAAACCGAGGTCATACTGCTCCAAATCAGAAGCCTACAGAAAATATTCACATTTGTATTAATTAACAGTCAGTAAGTCAAGCAAGCTGATTCTGTGCGTGAAGCAATATTCCTGCAATATAAATAAACAATCAGACTTCCTATTTAGGAAATTGGAGTCATTTCTTCCACTCGGTTTAAGATTTTGTATACTACAAAAGCAGGTCAATTGAGGTAAGAATGGTTTAATTGGAGGAGCTGTAATTGGATCTGCAGCGCTGCTACACGAAGAACCTTCCTTGCACGCCGAATCCAACTCTGACCCCGATGAGTCCATCAGTGCGGACTAGCAAAAACTAATCAGTGCATTCTATAAACAGAGTGACACAGTACACACCAGTGAGGACCATTAATCATTAAAATCAGTGTTAAATTAATGAAGTGGATATTACAACAAAGAGATGACTTGTGAAAGTGACTGGAATATGAAGATAGAAGTGACACGTTTATGCTACGTTCACACCGGGCTCGGAAACCACTTCCAATGAAGCATCCATGTAATTGCATGTTTCAGGCTGAAATTCATGCGTTGTTACCTAAGTTTTATGTCTATTTGTGGGCTTGTGTTGGGGGTATTGGATTACAAAGAAATAAATTATATTTGTCAGTAATGGAGTATATAACATAATGAATTACAGTTCAAATTTTGGTAAATAAATTACAATTACTAAACTACAGAACCTCTCATTACTTTGTTACTCCCATTTTGGTGCAGTGAAACCATAGGTGACAAATAAAATAAAATAATTTGTGTAAACTTTTAAAAAGAATACTAATAAAAAAAAAAGGAGTTATTGATGCATGCACTAATACAGAGTTGGAGATTGGTCGAAGGAAGATGTAGAGAGCATAATAATGGACACGGACAAATTTGTAAATGCATCTGGCAAATAGAAATATTTGAATTATTTACAATTTGGTACAAACAAAGGGAAAAACATTTCAGTTAGGTACAAGTTTTGTCCTGGAGATGAACTGCTTTGAATTGCCCTAGTGTCAATGAGCAACCTGTCTGATATGCTATGTAGGCTATGGTACATAAAATACATATATTAATGAGGTGGTGCTATAAAAAAAAAAAAAAAAAAAAACACTGTTTGCCCTTGTATAGCCTTTATGTTTTTCTTTGTTTGTTTTGTGGAATTTTACAAGGGTATCTTCTTGGTGCCAACTTTATTCCACTGAGAATTTAGGAGTGGAAAAAAGTAAAGTAACGAGTAGTGAATTAATTTTTGAATTAGAGAATGAATAAAGTAACATCATAATTTTATGTTAAAACTAAAGTAAAGTAATCAATTTCTCTCTAAAAGTTATTAACCCAACACTGCATTTTGGTAGCATCCTTTTCAGTTTTCTGAAGTGCCAATCGTTTGAAAATTGATCATTGAGGAGAAATAATAATTGTCATTTGAGCCTAACTGGAACTATACATCACTGAGTTTTTCATACATCGCTATGAATGAAAAGGAGAAAGATTTGCATTCCAGCCTCTTCCAACTGTGAGTACATGTGCAAGTATCAGGTAGCGACGGGCTAAAAGCACGTTCAAGAACCTGTGATCAGTATGTTCTGGACACACGTGTACGTAGCTTCAGCTTTGAGAGATGAGGAAAACTGGAGTCCAAGGACAGATTCACACCATCGCTTCCAGTACTCGTATATTATTAAGCAAGAGCGGCCACTGAGGATTTCCTGCAATGTCAAATATCATATTGACATCAACATTTACAGTTCACATAAACTCATTTCACACGCTCCACTTCAGCAGTCTTTCAAACTGACATTAACAGGTCCCATAGGTTTCCCCATGAAGTCTAACAGTTATAAATACACATGCCACCTCTGCCCTTGATCTGACATCCATCTGAATAAGTTTAAATAAATGTCTCTGCACGATGAAAGCTGCAAGACGACGGGGAGAGAAAATAGCAATAACAATAAAAAACGATAAGCCTCAGGATGCCTTGAAGAAACCGTTTTCTGTCTCCTTATGTAATCCCAATTTAAATGATAAGGACGTTAAACGACCGAGGAATCCATCTCAACCAGACATGAATGCGATTCCTAATCAACATGGAACAATGGCCTCAGAAAGCCTAAAGTAATCACACACTTCTGATAAACCATGTTTAGCTGGGCTCAAGTACCTGCAAGAGAGTTGCAATATGTGTGACACTTCAGCACTAACAGCCACATCTGATAGCTGTGGCTAGGATACAGCTGCTTGGCAACCTATCTCCAAACATATCAGATAAAGTCTGATCTGCTCACCAGGAGTGCAGCAGAACTGCCCTTTTCCTGTTATACACAAAGCTGCTCTGTTTTCCAATAGACGTGCAGATTAAGATTAGCCTTTTTGCCTGACATTTTTAAATAATCAACTCCACCAAAAAAAAAAAAAAAAAAAAGAAGTGTGTTAAAAGACAATCAATTTAAACACATGCGTGCACAGAGACAATGAAGACAGCAATATTGGGCCTCACAGCTATCCATAAATCAAAGACTTTGCTTACTGGGGATCTGCTGTGTCTTCATGTGTGTGTGCATTCTGCTGCATGAGAGTGTTTTTATTGATGGAGGATGATGGTGAAACACAAAGGAATTTTGTACCTGTCCATCCAGCCAATGCAGTCTTGGAGTCTTGGTCCAATGCACCTTCAAACGACATAAATAAATAAAGATTCAGCATAAATTAAAGTTAGATGGTGGTTGGACCTTGGTAGGAGAAGGAGGAAGTATTATTAATGGCGCCTAAAGAAAACGGATTTTTATACTAGCTGTGTTTAAACTTTTTTTTTACCTGTGCTCCCACATAATTAAATGACATGAGAGATGTCATATCTGTTAAAAAATAAGTGCAGGCAAAACAAAAAAACATTTATTTACAAGTTCGAAAAATTTCTTGTCAGTTTATTGCATAGTTATGTGCAGCGACCATGCTCCTTTACAGAGTCAGGGTTTTCTTTTTCACTTGTGCAAAATTACCTCTTGAAACTTAGTAAGAAGTAAGTTAAATGTATTTTCATTGCACATTATTTTTTGTTTCTAGTGAGTCCATTTATTTCCAACTTGAACCACAACCTTTTCTTCTTAGTGAAATATTTAATTGAAGACGAAATTGTGTTTTTAACATGTTCTTGTGGCATTTTTTTTCATGATGGAGGACAAATATGAATAAAATTATGATTAAAACTCCATTTCTGAGTATATTTTTATTTAAATAATTGTGAATCAGGACTTGTTTTAAAAATGTCGTTGGCAACAGCTTCTAGCTGTGACATGGGTGGTAACAAGCTCCCTGCTCTGGTCCATTCTGATGCATCCACTTGGAGACAGAAAGATCCATGTACGTCTTTGTTTTCCTGAAATATGAACTGTGCGGCTGGATAGCTGCAATATTGCCTGCCACTTTTGTTGCAGTATTAATGTTTGTTTGGGGTTGTAAGTGGCTGTAAGCTAGCAGGAGAGCGTGTAAGCATAGGGATGATGGGAAGTGGAGACGGGCTCGCTATGCATCATCAAGTCCCACCCTCAACTTAGAAATGCATTTCTAATGAACTACTGCTGCCCAGAAGAAATACTGTCCTAGGAAACAACTGTTCTTTTTTCTTTTTCTTGACTAAAAATGGCAAAATCTTAAGTAAAAGACCACTGGAAATGCTTTAAAAATAGATTAAAAGATGATCAGAGTGGGACTTTATGGTTTCGAGTCAAACCAAAGAATCTAAAAATGAGACCAAATGTCTCCCCGCTTAACACTCAGCATTGAAGGATTGGATTGGTTAAACCAACACAAGGTTCTTGAGTGCGGCTGTGTCTGCAGCTCCCCCCTCTCCCAGGTAATGGGTAAAACGAGGAGAAGAAATTTCACACATTCTGCCGTATGACAATAAAGTGCTTTTAAGTCCTCAAACAGTATGTAAACCTAGAAAAAAATACTGAAATGTCTCCTATTTTGCTTGAAAAAGTTAAAACGTTTTCTGCCATTTTTCATGTTTAGGATCTTATAAATGTTGATTTCCTCCATCAGCTTGTATTTTTTTTTAGAGTTGAACCTTTTTGGTATGAAGCTGTGTTTGTGACCAAATGTCAGCCTGTTGTTTTCCATTAACAACCACATTGTTATGCTCAAGCGGGCGGGAGTCTGTCATTCAAGAGAGGAGAAATAATTCACAGGGGAGTGACATGAACCCCCTGTGGAGCGGAATACAAAATGATGTCATTCCAAATCTTGTTGTTTAATATTACATGGAGTGGCAATTGGCCAGCGAAGACGTGGAGAGTGGCAGCTGTTTTTCTCCAATCTCCTCCGTATCAGTCTTTTCGATTGTTTTATGGGTTTCAACTCTCTGTGTCAACTTGAAAGATGATGGGAAAACAACTTAATGTTTTCAAATTGTAGTTTGTGAGTGCTTCAAGAAAATTTACTTTAAAAAAAAGTGAAAATGTTCAAACTGAATAATTTAAAAGGTTGAATAAATCATAAAAGTGTAAGATTAACAATTAAAAAATCATATTTTTAACGATGATTTGGATGATTATAATTGTTTTTAATCACAATTTTCCAAAACAATTCTGCAATGCAATGCATACTAATTTTGTGAAATTCAGACACTTTTTCTTCTATAGGAAAGAAAGACTTGGCAACATTTTCATGCATTTCTATTTGTAACTTAATTAACAGACAAATGCGCCAAACTGGCCTGTCCTTGTTCAGACTCCTCTTACCCTTGGGTGCAGTTAGGGTGGCAGGGATGGCATTCGTTGTTGGCCTCAGCGTACTTGAAGATGAAGCTGCTGGCCCCCTGCAACCCATCGGGACACTTTTCCACACAGTTTGGACCGTCCTTGAAATGAAGGCATTTCACACAATGCTCTGGGCCCTGAGTGCAATCACAATAAAGGAAAAGATTAAAGATAACATGTCATTGTTGAATTTTTATTCTTTCATGAACTACTTGAAAACAGTCCATCCAAAATAAACCCTGATGTTTTTTTAATTCTATAAAACCAATACATTTTTCATAGATGGAACGAATGGAAGACTATTTTAACTCTTCATTGTCTAACATAAATTGATGGTTTATATTTTTTCGTTAAGTCTGACAGCATACTATTGAGGGATGATTTGCCCCAGAAACTTCTTTAGATCTAATTATAACATAAGATGTGTTTCCACAGTTTAATTCATTTGTTAAATTTGATAAAAATAATAAAATAGAACTGATACCTTAAGGAATAAACACAATGAGTTTATCTAAATCAGGGGTTTACAACTTCAGGCTATTTTCACTTTTTTTATTGTGGCTCTTTAGCTTTAAAGAAAAAT